>NC_045732.1:44409703-44617424 GCF_009834535.1 Camelus ferus | reverse complement strand
ACTGGGTTGTTTAAATAACAGGAATATATTGTCTCATGATTCTAGGGGCTAGGAGTCCAAGATCAAGTTATCAGTGGGGTTGCTTCCTTCTGAGGGCTATGAAGGAGAATCTGTCCCATGCCTCTCTCTTAGCCTCTGGTATTTCCTTGGCTTGTGGTAGCATGAGTCCAATCTTCACATGGTATTTCCTCCGTGTACATGTCTGTCTGTGCACAAAGTTCTCCACTTTGTAAGGGCACCAGTCACGTTGGATTAGGGTCCCACCTCCAATTCCAAAGTTACTTACACATTTTTAGGTATTTGTTACAGCAGCACCTACTTCTTGGTACCAAAATCTGTATTAGTTTAGTAGGGTTGCTATAAGAAAATACCACTAATTTAGTGGTTTAACCAGCAATTTTTTGGGTCTCACAGTTCTGGAAGCTAGAAGTCTGAAACAAAGGTGTTGTCAAGGTTGGTTCTTTCTGAGAGTTGTGAGAGAAGCACTTGTTCCAGGCCTCTCTCTTTGGCTTGTCTTCTTACTGTGTGTCTTCACATGGCCTTTCCTCCATGTATGCTTCTTTTTCCAAATTTGCCCTTTATAGGAAACCAGTCATATTGGATTAAGGTCCACCCTAATGACCTCTTCTTAACTAATTACAACTGCAGTGATCCTATTTTCAAATAAGTTCACATTTTGAGGTACTGGGGGTTACAATTCCAGCATCACTGAATAAAGTTTTATAATTTTCCATGTTGGTCTTTAATTTCTTAGATTTATTCTGTGGTATTTGTGTCAGTTATCAATTTATTGCCTCTGGGTCTGAAATGTATCCTTCAATATATGCTCTGTGATAAACAATGTAATTCCATTAAGCATTTTTCCTTTTAAGTAAACACAATGATAAGCTTTCTCAGTAGAGGGCAGTATAGGGACATTGAAAGAGAAAGAGGCTTTCCTTCAATTTTCAGCTGTAGCAGGGTGAGCCCATGGTGTGAGTGAAGCCACCTGGTAGACCTCTGCCCTAGCCACAGGACCAGAATTCAGTGTCCCTCACTGACCTTGCAGCCTCTGTCTGGCAATAATCTGTGCACGGCCCTCTTAACACAGAAACCTGAACCCCTAAGACTTGCTACTGGCACCAGCACCAGAATGCCTCTTACCAGCACACATACTCAAAAGCCTCCTGCCTGTGCCTGTGTTCCTAAAGGTCACTTGCCCACACCAGTGCTCTGATTCCCTCTTAAGGCCCCAGCACAAGCCCACCTGAGGCCTGGAAGATTCCCATCCTCTCTGCCCATCCACTGTACATTCAAGTCACTATATATATATTCCAGTAGCTATAGCTTAGCCTAATAATTTATGTGTAGATTATTTGAGTTTTCTAGTTCATACTCATGTCACCCATGGTAATGACAGATTGTTTCTCCATTTATAACCCTTATACTTTTAAAAATTATTTTTGCCTTACTGAAAGAATTAAGATACCCTATAGCATTGTCAAAAGGAACTATTTCTCAATCTCAAAAGGAAAGCTTTTAATATTTCACCAGTTAGTAGAATGTTTATTCTAGGGATTTTTCAGATAAACTTCACAGGGTTAAGAAAGTTCCTTTCTGTTCTTAAATCTCTGAAAAAATATTATGAATGCAGCTTGACTTTTACCAGACTCTTTTTTTTTTACTGCATGTGGAAGCTAGACAATAAGCTATTAAACAACCAATTGATCAAAAATGAAATAAAAAAATACCATAAGACAAATGAATGAAAACACAACATACCAAAATCTATAAGACGCTGCAAAAGCAATTCTAAGAGTGAAGTTTAAAGCGATACAGTCCTACCTCAAGAAACAAGAAAAATATCAATTAAATAATCTAACATTACCCTTAAAGGGACTAGAAACAGAAGAACAAAGCCCAAAGTGAGTAGAAAGAAGTAAATAATAAAGATCAGAGTGAAAATGAATGAAATAGAAACTAAAAAATAAAACAATAGGAAACATCAATGAAACTAAGAGCTGGTTATCTGAAAAGATAAACAAAATTGATAACCCTTTAGCTAGATTTATCAAGAAAAAAAGAGGACCCAAATAAATAAAATTGGAAATGAAAGAGAAGTTACAACCAACATCACATAAATACAAAGGATCACAAGAGATTACTATGAATAGTTATATGCCAACAAATTGGACAACTTAGAAGAAATGTATAATTTCATAGAAAACATACAATCTTCCAAGACTGAATCAGGAAGAAATGGAAAATCTGCACACTTTGATTACTAGTAATGGAATTGAATTAGTAATCAAAAAACTCCCAATAAACAAATGTGAAGATAGCTTTACAGGTGAATTCTATGAAACATTTAAAAGAGTTAATATTATCCTCCTGATACTATTCCAAAAAGCTAGAGAGGGAAGATCACTCCCTAATTTGTTTATGAGGCCAGCATTACCCTGACACCAAAACCAGACAAAGGCACTACAAAAAGAGAAATTTACAGGCTAATATCCTTGATGCACATAGATGCAAATTTTCAACAAAATACTAGAAAACCAAATACAAAAATACATTAAAAGGATCATACGCCATGATCAAGTGGAACTTATCCCAAGGATACAAGGGTGGTTCAATCAATGTGATCCCCAAATCAATGCGATATACCACATTAAGAAGACAAAAGCTAAAAATCTTATTATCATTAGGTGCAGAAAAAGCGTTTGAAAAATCCAACATCCACTTTTGATAAAAACTCTCAGCACGTGGATATAGAGGGAGCATACTTCAACATAACAAAGGTCATATACAGCAAACCCACAGGTAATGTCATATTCAATGGAGAAAAGCTGAAAGCTTTTCTTCTAACATAAGGAATAAGACAAAGATGCCCACTTTCATCACTTTTATCTGACATAGTATTGGAAGCCCTAGCCACAGCTATTAAACAAGATAAATAAATGTAAGAAATCCTGATTGGAAATTAAGAATTAAAACTATTTGCAGATGATATGATACTATGTATAGAAAACCACAAAGATTTCACCAAAAAGCTATTAGAACTGATGACTGAATTCAGTAAAGTTGCAGGATACAA
The DNA here is from genome assembly GCF_009834535.1 of Camelus ferus. NCBI lineage: Eukaryota > Metazoa > Chordata > Mammalia > Artiodactyla > Camelidae > Camelus > Camelus ferus. The sequence goes on along the minus strand of NC_045732.1, from coordinate 44,614,348 downwards.
AATTAATATACAGAAATGTATTGCATTTCTTTTTTTTTTTTTTTTGCCTCTGGGAAGTATATTTTATTTACATTTTTAAAATCTGTTAACTAGTATCTCTTCCTCCTTTCCACCCCCAAAGACTTGGGAAGGGAAAGAACGGGAACTTCACAGACCTACCCCCCCCCACGTACAAATAAACACCCTCATGGCTCACACCAGCAAAGGAAGTGAAAGAGAAAGAGGTCTGAACCTCCCTCTGAAGGACCCACCAGGTCTGGGCCAGGGGGAGGGAGGAAGGGAGGGGCTGAAGGGTGGGTCTCTTAAGAGAAGAAAGGGACAGAGAGGGGGCAAGTCAGTTTGAAGGGGTTGGAAAGTAGTCCGAGGCCCCTCCCCTCCTCTTCCTTCCTACCCTATAGTCTCTGCTGGTGGGGGGTCTCCCTGCGCCCTCTCCACACCAGACACAAAGTAGAGGCTGCAGCCATTAGCAGTCAGGTCTCTGGACACAAAATACTTTTGCTTTGTGGTCTCCTGATGTGGTCACCACCAGGGAGGCATCTTTGCTGAGGGCAAAGTCCAGGATCTCAGCCGTGTGACCCCGGTAGTCAGTAAGCAGGTGGCCAGTCCGAGCATCCCAAAGGCGCACGATGCCGTCCAAGCTGCAGGTATAAACCACGGCGGTGCCTGCCTCCCATAGCAGCTGCACAATGCCCGACTGGTGCTGACACTGGTGCCTGAGGGTCTGCGTAGACAGGTCATAGATGGCCAAGGTCCCATCCAGGTAGCCAACAGCTGCCAGGGGCATCCTGGGCAGAGCAGAGCATCACGACGGCCCGTGAGGGACCAGGACTCAGTGCCCTTTGGTCCTCAAAAATATGGAACGCTTCACGAATTTGCGTGTCATCCTTGTGCAGGGGCCATGCTAATCTCTGTATCGTTCCAATTTTAGTATATGTGCTGCTGAAGCGAGCACTGTATTGCATTTCTATACACTAACAATGAACTATGACAAAGAGAAATGAAGGAAACAATCCCATTTATAATTGCATCAAAGGAATAAAATACCTAGGAATAAATCTAACCAAAGTGGTGAAAGACCAGTACCCCAAAGACATTGAGGAAAGAAATTGAAGATGACACAGTAAGTGGAAAGATATACTGTGTTAGTGAATTAGAAGAATATTAATATTGTTAAAATGTCCATACTAAACAAAGCAATATACAGATCCAATGCAATCCCTATCAAAATACCAATGGCATTTTTCACAGAACTAGAACAAATAATCCTAAATTTTTAAGGCACCACAAGGACCCCAAATAGCCAAAGCAATCTTGAGAAAGAAGAACAAAGCTGGAGGTATCCCACGCCCTGATTTCAAACTATACTACAAAGCTATAGTAGTCAAAACAGTACAAGTACTGACACAAAAACAGACATATAGATCAATGGAACAACATAGAGTGTCCAAAAATAAACCTACACTTATATGGTCAATTAATCTATGACAAAGGAGGAAAGAATATACAGTGGGTAAAAACAGTCTTTTCAATAAATGGTGTTGGGAAAATTGGACAGCAACATGCAAAATAATTAAACTGAACCACTTCCTTACACCGTATACAGAAATAAACTCAAAATGGATTAAAGACTTAAATGTAAGACCTGAAAGCATAAAACTCATAGAAGAAAACAGGCGGTAAAGTCTTCGACATTGGTCTTAGCAATATCTTTTTAGATTTGTCTCCTCAGATAAGGGCAACAAAAGCAAAAATAAACCAATGGGACTACATCAAACTAAAAAGCTTTTGCACAGAAGAGGAAGTCATCAACACAATGAAAAGACAACCTAAACTGAATGGGAGAACATATTTGCAAGTGATATAGCCCATAAGGGGTTAATATCCAAAATATACAAAGGACGCACACAACTCAATATAAAAAATCCCCAAAACAAACAAACAAAAAAAACGTGATTAAAAAATGGGCAGAGGACCTGAATAGACATTTTTCCAAGGAAGACATACAGATGGCCAACAGACACATGAAAGATGCCAGTATCACTAATTATCAGGGATATGCAAATCAATACCACAATGAGATATCACCTCACACCTTTCAACATAGCTATTATCAAAAAAAGAGACAACAAATAACAAATATTGGAGAGGTTGTAGTGAAAAGGGAACCCTGTACATGTTGGTGGGCATGCATATTGGTGTAGCCACTATGGTAAACAATATGGAGCTTCCTCTAAAAACTAAAAATAGAACTATTAATATGATCCAATGTGTCCACCTCTGTGCATTTACACAAAGAAAACAAAAACACTAAATCAATAGTACCTCTATTCTCATTGCAGCACTATTTACAATAGCCAAGATGTGGAAGCAACCTAAGTGTCCATCAATAGATGAATGGATAAAGAAGATGTTATACACACACACACACACACACACACACACACACACACATATATACAACAGAATATTATTCAGCCATAAAAAAGAATGAAATTTTGCCATTTGTGGCAAAATCGAGGGACCCAGAGGGCATTTTGCTGAGTGAAATAAGTCAGACAGAGAAAAACAAATACCATATGATTTCATTTATACGTGGAATGTAAAGAACAACAAGAAAACAAAACTAAACAGAAACAGACTCATAGATACAGAGATCAAGCATATGTTTGCTAAGGGAGGGTGGGAAGATAGATGTAATAGTTGAAGGAGATTAAGAGGTGCAACTTCCAGCTATTAAATAAGTGAGTCACAGGGATATAATGTATACATAGGGAATGTTGTCAATAATATAGTAACAACTTTGTATGATGATGAATGGTAACTGGGTTTATTGTGGTGATCATTTCATAATACATATTGAATCAGCATGCTCTATACCTGAAACTAGTGTAACATTGTGTTCATTATAACTCAATTTTTAAAAAGATTTTTAAAACTCCTCTCCTCTTTCTTGATAAGGCTGATCACCAGGATGTTGAGTTTGGCATAGATGTGAACCTCATAATCTGAGCCCCTCATTTACTTTCTGGGCTTGCCATGTGAAGACTGTAATTATCTTGCCTGGCATCCTCTTCACCCATCAGGAGATGAAGTGGACCAGAAGCGTGGGGTAGAGTAAGGAGGATAGATCCAATGTGTAAGGAGGACAAGAATATCCTAAATAAGGGAACTGTGAGAGAATATCCCTCCACTCACCCATCTCTTTGGAGAGTTAAATGACTCAAGGACACAGGAAGATACTTTATTTCAGGAGCTTTACTGGTTACCTAAAATTTTAATAGGGGTGTAATTGCCACCAGAAAATATTGTTTGCCTTTTGCTCCCCAGAAATGACCAGAGGAAAACCTAAGTTAATCAAAACAAGCACCTCCCACTATTGTTATCTGAAGTCAACAGCAGTCTCCCCAACTGAGTCCTCCCAGCCTAAACTATGGAGTTGAGCTTTACTTGAAACAATGTCTGCATTCTTGGAAACTTACATAAATTACATCTGTTTCTTTGGTTATGCATTCATTCAATACTTATTTGGCTCCTACTACTTACCAGGCAATATTCTAAGCATATGTAATTGTGTTAAGAGAATTGACTGAAAAGTATTCTTGTCTCGGGAAGGAAGGTGGACCAAGTCCAATATTCTAGGATTCTAGTTAAAAAAAAAACCCACATTGATCTCTTTTATAAATTGTAGCCTCTCTCACTTTATTTGAAAAAATATAGATCTATAGCTTAGTCATGGGCTACCTGCATTCTTTTAGTAAAATTGAAAATGTGTGCATCCGTGTTTGTGTGCCGTTAGAATAAAATCTAAAGAGGTAGTAAAAACCTTAAAGGTCCTCTATCCAATCCTACCCAATGAGTGTTTTCCTTATGCAACTTCTTTAGAGTAAGCATTTAACTTTTTCTTGAATACATCTGGTGATGAGAAGCTCATTACTTTGCAAAACATTTTGTTGTAGGACCACTCTTCTCCTTAAAATGATCCTTGCAATTTATAATTAGGATGAAATTACTAGTGTGCTGGTTTTTAATCTGGAAATGAGGAAAGAGAAGATACCTCATGTGTTCTAGAAATGAAGCAGGGTGCAGAGGAGCTTCAAGAAAGGAAAAGGGGTACTGGGGAGGAAGACATTGAAGATCAGAAAAATAATGGGGTCCATGGTGAGGCTATTAGAGACTGGAGGGGAATTCAGGAATTCCTGGGTTTCGGGAATTCAGTTGGCTGACAGGGATGCCTGTGTGGCTGGAGTAGAACAGGAAATGGAGCAGGGTCAGAAAGGGAGACGGGGTCTGGATCATACAGCCTTGTAAGGAATTTGGATTTTATTCTAGGTTTGGTGGAAGGTGCTTTTTTTTCAGCAGGGAACATTTTTTGCCTTTTTTTTTTTTTTTTTTGCATTACATCCCCATGACATTTATTTTATAACCGGAAGTTTGTACCTTTTGACTCTTCCCCCTTTTTCGTGCTTTTAAAACATCACAATTCTATTTGTGCAATTCTCTCAGCATACTCCCTGCTTTCTCACTTTATACCACACTCCTGAATACCTGAACTCTTCATAGTCCCCTGACTACACCAGGTATAGGAAACATAATCATGTTTCCTTACACGTGTGTGCATACTCACGTCCCTCTTTCCTACAATTTCTTCCTCCCTGCCCTGGTCCACCTGGCAAATGGTTTCTTTGGTGCCAGAATTGGCTCAACCATCACATCCTCTAGGAAGTAGTCTTTTACTATCTTAAGCCAATCTGGGTGCTTTGTAAGTGTCTCCATTATTTCAGCTAGTCACAATTGGCAATTTTTGTGACATCTGTGAGGGCCAGGGCAGTATCTGCTTCATCGCTGAATCCCCAGAATCCCGCACTGTGTCTGGCTTAATTCATATTAATACATTATTGAACTCTTCTAAGGCAAAAATACCAATATTTTGGGAGCAGATATCCTCCAAAATATAACTAGTTTATATTTAATGATACCATGTAGTACATTTTTCCCTGGGTATATTTTGCAAATATTTCATCCTGGTGGTATCATATGTAAATAACACAGTGCAAATCAGTTATTCTCTGAAAGCATTTTGGAGTCTTTTCTAGAGCTGTGATAGACAATCTTTAACACCTGCTTTAAAAAATTCCACGTAAAGATGTAGAAAACAAACTTACGGTTACCAAAGGGGAAAGGGCCCAGGGAGGGATAAATTCAAAGTTTGGGAATAGCAGATACAAAATACTATATACAGAATAGATAAACAACATGGTCCTACTATATAGCACAGGGAACTACATTCAGTAACTTGTAATAACCTATAATGAAAAAGAATTGAAAAAGAATATATGTGTGTGTGTGTGTGTGTGTGTGTGTGTGTGTGTGTGTGTGTGTGTATAACTGAATCACTATGCTGTATACCAGAAACTAACGCAACATTGTAAATCAATTATACTTCACTTTACAAAAAAGTTCCGGGTCATCTGTGCCATGCTTTAAGGTTTACAATTTTGCGGCTTTAACTAATCATTTATTCATATAGCTATAAAATGTAGAATTTACAAGAGATACTGAAGAAAGTAACCACAGCAAGTAGCTGGAGACCAATAGCGATGATCACGATGAGCAGTTGGTAGGAAACCTAGTGCGTGAAAGCATGCCCCTGGAGCCTTACTATCTAGGTTTGAATCCTGCCCCTTACAAGCAATTACCTCACTTTTCTGTGTCGTGGTTTCCTTGAGTCTAAAACAGGTAGGATAATAATACCTAGCTCAAGGGATTTTTTAACGCTTAAGTAATTCACTTAAGGGACTCCAGGCTGTGGCTGGAGAGACATAAAAACTGTTCTACGGAAACCCAGAGGAAGGAGAAGTTAATTTCTGGGTTGGTTGGGAAGGCTCAGAGAAGACATCGGAGTCGGGGTTTGAAAGAGTGATAGAAGACTTCCCAAGGTAGGAGTCATTCATTCCAAGACAGCTTAAGCCAAAACTTTGGAATGTTTTTACTTCATTTCCTACGAGGGGAAAAAGCCTACATTGAAGATGTGTTTTCCTGGGTATTCTACTAATCAAATCCCAGGGTTCTAGTTTGCACACCAGGAGTGTGGCCACCAGGTGGCAGCACAAACTTATAAAACCCTGTATCCCAGAGGCATTGCATCCCTTTGCCTAAAGCTCTCTCATAAATTAAGATGCTCTTTTTTTTTAATTAAAGTACAATTTACAATGTTGTGTTAATTTCTGATGTACAGCATATTGATTCATTTCTATACATATATAGATATACTCCTTTTCATATTTTTTCATTATACGCCATTACAAGATATTGAATATAGTTCCTTGTGCTATACAGTAGGACCTTGTTGTTTATCTATTTTATACATAGTAGTTAGTATCTACAAATCCCAAACTCCCAATTTATCCCTCCCCACCCCCTTCCCCCCTAGTAATCATAAGTTTGTTTTCTATGTCTATGAATCTGTCTCTGCTTTATAAAAAGTTCATTTGTGTCCATTGACAGATGACTGGATAAAGAAGTTGTGAGATATATATATATAATATATATTATATATAATATCTATACTTCTGTGAGATATATATATATATACTTCTTAGCCATAAAAGAGAGAAAATAATGCCATTTTCAGCAACATGGATTGACCTGGAGAATGTCATTCTAAGTGAAGTAAGCCAGAAAGAGAAAGAAAAATACCATATGAGATCGCTCATATGTGGAATCTAAAAAAAAAAAAAGGATGGTCTTAATTAACGTAATACAGAAACCAAGCTGAGCTCTCCAGAATATTCACAAAGTCCTGCTTGTCTGTGGAGGCTTGTGATGGAACTCAAGGAACTGATATCTACTCAAGGTACCTGAGTTAGGAGACCTCACAAAGCCTACTGGGTACAAGTGGAAGCTTGAAGCAGGATGAGAGACTAGTTGGACCTGTCAGTCAAGGTCTTTCACGTATTGAGAGTAGCAGGGAGCCATGTGGAAAGTGGCATCCCAGGGCAGCACAGCTACAGGAGTACTTACCAAGGCTGTCTGGTTGACAGAGCAGGCAGCAGTGACTTTACCAGTCCTAACAGCATGATATCACTGAATGTGACATCTGGACAGGGCCTCATATATCAGAGTCCAGGTCTTCTGTAGTGGATGCTATAATGCACTGTCCAAATGCCCCTTTGGGACTAAAGGATTTATTCTTCTAGCTGCTGGAAGTGGCCCCTTAAGAGAACTCTTTGGGAATTGTCATTCACTGAAGAAAGCTGCATGCCCAAGGTTGCATGCATTCAGTGCTTTACATGGAGGTAAGAAACCTGACCACTGGTTCCAATTTGGGAGGGCCATCCCAATTCCAGAGTTCCTGTGGGATCACTTGGAGCATTTGCTGAGGCGTTATCGCTGTTCAGCATCTCCCTCTGCCCAATCCTGCTTCTTTCCTTCCCCTCGCAGGTGTCAGTTCTGAGAGCATCTCAATAAACTTTCTGCACACTAAGCTCTGACTCAGGTCAGCTTCCCTGGGAAATTCGTTCCCACCTTTGTTTTACATGCGAGGAGACTGATGCAATTTTGAGGGTCATATTTTAAGGAAGAAGTGATCACTTTCAATGACCAAAGACCTCAAATCTAAGGAGAGTAGTACTCAAAGACATGCTGAACATTAGGTGAGCAAGTCCCTAAGAGCAGGGGTCTGTCTGTCTTCTTCCCCAGTATATCTCTAGTGCCTCCACATGGTAGGCATTCAATAGAAGTGTGTTTAACATTTGAATGAATGAACACTGGCCCTTAGATTGGAGATATAAGCAGAATTCCCTTAGACTCCTTTAGTAGGAAGCTACTGACACTAGGTTATACTTCTCAGTGTCTTTAGCTAGGTGTTTTCTTCTCTAAATCCCATAGCTGTCCTCAGAGGAAACATTCTTCTTAATCTTCGTTGAGAATGGCAGGAAGCTTTGGAGCAGCATGACTTACTCTATGTCAGTCTTTGAATAGATAGCCTATATTGACTGCATAAGACTGTCAAACTGAGAATAGACATCCAAACCATATCCATGCACCCTCGCTGGAAGAATGCAAATATTAAGACAGAGAGTGTCCGTATTTTTGAAGCCCCGGCTCAAAACCAAGAGAACTTATTTCTAATTATATTCTAGTCAGTACAGAGAGAATTCCTCTGACATTAACTGAGATTAACCTTGCTAACCCACTCTTTACACTGCCAATTTTTAAAAATTCTGGTACAGACAATTTTTAAAGAGAGAATGGCCTAAGAAAAGCAAAGTGGTATAGCTCATAGAAGACTGATTAAGAGCATTGTCTCAAAAATCAGAGATGTTTTTGCTTAAATCTCGGTACTGTTACTTTAGTAGCAGTGTGACCCTGGGCAAGTTATTTTATCTCTCTTTACCTCAGTTTCCTTATCTATAAAATAAGGATAAAAATAATGTCTCCTTAGAGGTTTTGCTATGGGAATTAAAGGATTTAACATATACACTATGTATATTGTCTATATGTATATTATGTATGTGTATTATATATAATATGCATATTGTGCATGCATACTATAAATTTATGCATATTATATATAATATACATATGGATATGTATATATGTGTTATATGTATATTAAATAGAACATATATGTATATTGTATGTATATTATATTATTTGTGTATATTATATGTATATTATATAGTATACATATATGATATATATAATGTGTAAATTATATACAATATGCATATATATGATTTTATGTATAGTGATGTGCTTAGAATAGTGCCTAGCATATAGTGTTTTATAAGGCTTAGCTATTATGTATATGGGATCCCATCTTGCCATATTTCTAAAGAGAATCTAGGTATTGGGTTATGTATTCCAAAGAGCCTGTGGAGTCCTGGATGCCCTTTGCTTTAGGATTATCTGGCTCTGTGGCTACTGTTTGTTTAGCTGCATAACTTATGAGAAGTTAAGTTTTCTGGTTGGAAAATGAAACAGATGCCTTATTTTAGCCACATGCAAGTAACTGGTGAGCTATGGGTATTTTCTTTTTATTATAGTTCTGGAAGGTACAGTGTATTTCTACTTACAAACAGTTACCTCCAGTCTGTAAACACTGCTGGAGGGATTTCCAACCCTGGCCCTAGTCAACTTCTTCATAGCTCTTGGGACAAAGGGGTAAGGGTTGAAGTTGTGGAAATTCCACACAAATTGAACTTCCCCCCTTAATTATGCTGGATATAAGGAGATGTAGGGGATCAAAGAAAAGAACCTGATAGTGCAATTATGGGTTCTCTGCAAAGTGTACTTTCACGGAGTCTCACTGGGATAGTTCAAGGCCACTTGTCTGTTAGTTAAAATGAAATCTGGTTTTACGTACTTTCCAAGTTTTCTACGATGATTATCTGATAATTAAGAAAATAGGGTGTTCTATTGAGAGTCTTTCCTTGGATAGAAATACTCATGCCATTCCTTCTCCTGTTATCTTAGGATAGGAATTATGACATATGGAGCTATGGAATTGTTCAGTTTAAGTGTTTTGAGGTCAGGGGTTTGGTGTTGAAGGGAGAAGGGCTTCGTAATGCCAGGGTCTGGCAATCAAAAGAAAAATGTAATATGAAGGGCACTTCCCTTTGGACATCCATACAAGTGGTGTCTTATAAATAGACAAATATTCACTGAGTTTGTTTTACAAAGATAAAGATGGTTTAAAACAACTAAGATAATGGCAAAATAAAAGTTAATAATGCAATTTAGGAAACTACAGAAAGAAAAAGAAAGATAAGAGTAAGTAAACATGAACTGAGATGCATGCTTCAAAGATAATAAGGCAAATGTGAATACATTTACATACTAGTGTAAAGTAAAAACAGATCAATGGAAAAAGAAAAGCAGTAGTTATAAAATCCAAAGCTTAATATTCTCCTCATCTGCCCCAATCTTTGTTCCTGTCTGTGCACTTTACCTGCGGTTGCTGAACATGTAGATAACTGCCAGATGCCCTTAGGCTCACCCACAGGGGCTCTAGGGAATTTTCCTGCCTAAATAGAGACACCCCTAATGACCACCATCTCCACTAAGAGTTCATCGCCCCAGGCAGCTGACATCTCTCTACCTGGATGTAAAGTACAAATATTGTACTTAAATACCAGTGAGCTTTGTTCCCCTGCAGAGTGCCGAAGTTGAAATAGAGTATCATAAGAAAAGAGTAAAGCCCACTGACAGACTACCTCGAGCCCCGCAGCTGGAAACAAGGGCTTGATAACCCTTTGGGGAGGAAAAAACAAGCCAAGTTGCTTTGTTAGACTATTCAGCATAAATTTTTGTAAGGTTTCTAAGGAGCTACATTTCAATATTAAGATCGCGTTGGGGAGATTTCATATGGGAAGACCTGGACTGTCTACCTCAAACCCTGAATTTCTGAAGAGGTGAACACTCTTTTCTCAAAAGGAAGAGAACAACAGCCAGCATAACGAAGAGGCTGGGGCATGAAACAAAACTCTCCATTTCCAAGTAGGAAATCATATCAACATGCCAACAGAAGGAGAAAAGAAAACGGAAGGAGTAACTGCCTACAATCTGTGAGATCATATTGTTTGCCAGAAACTATGCTAGGCTTCTCATGTATGTTATCATCTGTCAAGTGAGTTAGGTATTATTTTCATCTCCATTTTACAGACAAGGAATCTGAGGCTCCAAAAGGCTAAGTTACTTGCTCATGGTTAAACAGCTAGGAAGATACAACTAGAATCCGAAGCAAGGTCTGATTTCAACACCTGTGCGTTTTCCATTAAACTAAAGCAAAGCAGCCCCACTATCTTATCTAAAGGTGTTAAAAACCTTTATTGTGGTATGGTTCCTGTACAGTAAACTACACATATTTCAAATGTACAATTTGATGAATTTTGATAGATATGTACACCAATGAAACCACCACCACTATCATGATAGCTAACATTTCCATCACTCCCCAAGAGGTGCAATTTTGGAACTCCCAATGTATCCCTTCCCACGCCCTTTACCCCCTGGTAACCATAAGTTTGTTTTATATGTCTGTGAGTCTGTTTCTGTTTTGTAGATAAGTTCATTTGTGTCCCTTTTTTTACATTCCACATATGAGCGATATCATATGGTATTTTTCTTTCTCTTTCTGGCTTACTTCACTTAGAATGATTATCACACATTATCTTTATGGTAGAGTGAAATTCCACTGAGATTATTGTTTAGGCTCTTGATTGGGCAGTAGATTGCTGGTTATTTGGACTGGCTTTGGCATTACACTGCCTGGTTTAAATTATCATCTTGTTACTTACTGGTTATATGACCATAGGAATGTTACCCTACCTCATTGCACCTTAATTTCCTCACCTGTCAAATGTCTCCTAAGGCTGTTGTGGTGAGTAAGAGGCATAATATCTGCAAACATATAATAACTCATACTGGTTATTGTTGCTGTCATCCTGCAAGGCCAGTGAGATCAGGGAACCCAGGGTTATCTAGTTCTGCTATTTACTAGTTCTGGTATTCTGAATTTATCTCTTAACCTTGTTGTTCCTCAGTTTGTTCATCTATAAAATGCAGAGAATAATAATATTTATTTCATAAGGGAGTTTCTGACGATTAAATGAGTTAATACATGTAAAACTCTTAGAATGGTACCTTGCACATAGTAAGCAATTAACACTTATTATTGTTATTTAAATGGAGGATTCATGGATTGCTTAGACTAACAAGGACTTTGGAGATAATTCAGGTGGCTGAATCATTGGGAATTTTATTTAGGAAATAAACATTGCCAGCCTCTCTAAGTAATCATTTGCGGGTAGAGACCCTTCTTCCCACTATGTAGATGACTTATCTCCACCCATCCTGAAGCATACCTCCAATTTGCAGCTAAGTTGGGGGAGTCTCTTGGTTGCCAGATATGTGAGATCTTCTCATGCTCATTTTTTCCATGGGTAGGTAAACGAGACATTCAGTATTGATCTATAGGGCTATATCAGAATTACTCAGTGACTTCCTGATAGATGATTCTAGAAATATTAAGCTAACCAACAGCAACAAAATGGATTTAATAAAAGTAAATCACAATTGGAGAGATTTTACTTTAAAGGAAATAGACAATAACTGAGGACAAACCGTAGCCAAGCCTCTTTTCAAGTGGAGCTGGAGGGTAAAATTTTTCAGTTTTGACAAACACTGTAAATTTGTTCTTTTTTTCCCCTTCATTATCCTGTTGAGTGACCTTGAAGAGAAGATGACAGGCAAAAATGGGAAAAGAGTTGCATGTTATCCTTCCAAGTTTGGATGGTTGAGGAGGGTTTTTGCAAGGAGTGGAAGGGGCAGTGTTGCCTGTGCTATGTAGCCATTCTGCCCCAGATATGGAGTCACAAAGGAGTAAAGGAGAGAAAATCAGACTGCACTGTCAAAGAGAATGCATGAAAAATGAAGAAATGAAGCCTCTTTAGCTCATATACTTAGGTACTCAGACAGACCTGTTTCCACATCTGTAAAAGGAGGTGGTTAGAATCAATCCCTTTGGGTTTCAACACTCTCTGCTCCTGGGAGCATCTTCCCCCCCATCCTGCCACTTGCCAAGTTCAAAGAGTACTATACAATACATGTCAATGCCTGCTACATCACTATGACATAGTGGTTGTATGTGTAGGTTCAAGAGCAAAACTGTCTGCTGCTTACTAACTATAGGCTTTAGGGCACATTATTTAATCTCCATGTGCCTCAGTTTCCTCATCTGTAAAATGGAGATAATAGTATCTATCTTGTAGAGTTATAAGGAATATACGGCAATACATAAAATATGCTTTGGACAGAGCTTGAAATATAGACAAATACTTGATAAATGTTAGCTATTATAAGAGACCTTGCAGGAGTTCCAGCACTGAGTTTATTTTAAGAATTTCCCAAATTCTGACATTTAAGACCGTCTTCCTTTCAGATATAGTAATGGTTCTTAGAGTCTTGTCCCTGAAACTCCTGCATCAGAATCCCTGTTGAGGATTACTTTTAAGCGCACCTCTCTGGACGCTGACTTCCAGTCTTACTGAATTAGAATCTCTGAGTATGGAACCCAGGAAGCTGCATTTTCAACAGTTCCACTGAAATTTGAATACTGCTTCTTTTTCATTTTTGGTAGCTTAATATAGAGTACTAAAAAATGGTGTTGAAGCCCTTCCTGCTAACCTTTAACCTCAGGAAAACCACTTAGGACCTTCTGTCTTTTACTGAAGTATAGTTGATTTACACTGTTTTGTTAGTTTCTGGTGTACAGCAAAGTGATTCAGTTATACATATATATTAATTAAGCAGTCAGGTCTTTTACTGTTGGTATGTGTAAGAATCCATCAGGAGGACTGAACTGGACTGGCTCGGCTCAACCCTGACAGAGTTCTTAAGATTAGTGGATAGTTACTAAAGTACAGCTTATGGTTGGTAGCACCAAAAGTCCAGCAATATTCTTTACACTACTCAATAGGTCATAGAGATGACCACCATGTTAGCATCTTTCTTTACAAAAATTTTCAACAGTTCTTTTGGAGAACTCTCCCCCATGGAAATCCCAACTCTGATTTCCTAATGGGACCATGGAATTCACTGTAAATGTTCTTTAGTTTTAGTGTTACACGTGGAAATTTGTGAGAATTCATCGACCCCATAAAGCAAAGTATATGTGTTTTATACCATCAAGGTTTTGAGGAACAAATATAAATAATACTGATTCTCTAATCAACCACCCTATTCCCACCAGCAGAGAAATCAAATGGCTATGGGTTTACCTTTAACCCATTGGTGAAGATTATTTGAGCCTAACTAGCTCCCTGGCAGACATTTGTTAAATTTAAACTATGTTTATTATTTCATTGCCAGTTTTATGCAAGACCAAATAAAAAGAATGAAGATTTAGCCTAACCATTTACTCGTTATGTAGTCAGAGTCAATGATCCTAGCAGCCATTTGCTTCTGGATGAACCCCATAAATTTGGATCAACATCAGACCTTGGGATTTTATTGGGAGAAAAATAATTGAAAATTGCACCTTGGTATCTCCATAAGGGACAAGAGTTCAGGGCTTTTAGTCTCAAAAGCTCACCCCAAATCTGATGCTTTTCTCAGCAGTCCTAAGGTCTTTATGGAAAGCAGTTCAGTTCTATGATCCTATGGTTATGTCCTGAGCCCTGAGATGATTTCAAGCATGCTGAAATTTCTGAGAAATTCAAAACAGGCCTTACTTTTCCAGGTCTAGTTGTCATCTATCTGAACCCCTGGGGCATCTCTAGAGTAAACAAGTTTCTGATTGAGTCTCAAGGCCCCTGCAAAAATCAATTTGACAGGCCTCACATGTCTAGATTCTTAGAGACTTCCATGATTTTATAACATCTTTTCTTCTACATAGTTTCAAATTGACTGATTTGGCTCCAAGAGCTTTCCACATTTTTATTGTGACTGCCTTTAACATTGGCAGTACATACAGAATTTTATTAAGCATGTGCACTGTATTGGTATAAAAGACACAGTCCTGTTTTCCGGAATTCAGATTCTTAAGAATTACATATACTTGCTTAAGCTCCTACCCCTCCAAATTTCTGTTCCAGGAGACTTTTTGTTACATTGTTTTAAATTTTTATTGGAATTAAAAAAATTTGGGGGGGTTAATTAGGTTTATTTATTTATTTATTTGGTGGAGATGCTGGGGATTGAGCCCAGGACCTCATGCATGCTAGACATGCACTCTACCACTGAGCTATACCCTCCCCCTCTGGAATGGTTTTTGTAACAGTTTTTTTGAGATATGTCACATACCATACAATTCACCCATTTACAGTGAACAGTTCAATGTTTTTCAGTTTTTTCAGAGTTGTACAACCATTGGCACAATCAATTTTAGAATATTTCCATCACCACATAAAAAAAACCCATACCTATTATCAGCCACTCCCCATTTTCCCTACTTTCCAGTTGCTGGAAGTGTCTACTAACCCATTTTCTGTCCTTATTGATTGGCTTATTCTGGATATTTCATATTAGTGAAATCATATGTGGCCTTTTGTAACTGGCTTCTTTCAGTTAGCATAATGTTTTCAAGGTCCAGGCATGTTGTAGTATCTATCAGTATATCATTCATTTTTATGGCAAAATATTTGATTGTATGGATGTACACATTTTATTTAATATTCATCAGTTGAGGAATACATCTTTAGGATACTTTGAATAATGCTGCTATTAACATTTGAGTATAAGTTTTTGTGTGGACATATACTTTTATTTCTCTTGAGTATATACCTAGGACTGGAATTGCTGGACCATATGATAATTATAGATTTAATTTTTTGAGGGACCACCAGACTGCTTTTCCATGTTTGAAAACATGCTAAGTGAAAGAAGTCAGTTAAAAATCCAACCAAAAGGAATACAAAAGACCAGATATCATATGATTTCATTTATGTGAAATGTTCAGAATAGGCAAATTTATAGAGACAGAAAGTCAATTAGTGATGGCCTAAGGCTGATGGGGATGTGGGTTTGGGAGGGTAGGGTTGTGAATAGTCTAAAATTGATAGTCTTGATGGTTGCACACTCTATGTATATACTAAAACCCTGAATTGTACACTTTAAGTCAGTAAATTGTACAGTTTATGAATTATATATCAATAAATCTTTTACAAATAAAAAACCCATTTAGGGATGTGCTAGATGGACCAGGTATTCCCCAAACCAACCAGGAATAGTAATACTGGATTTCTAGCTCTTAGCAGGGCTGCAATGTATGATTTTTCAAACTGTGTACTCTATGACTCCAAGAAACACCATTATATAGACTACAATGTCAATGGTGCCCCTGAAGTCTTGTAGTGCATAAGTATAATATGCACAGCCTTAAGCCTCTGGCTCATAGGAGAAGAATTCTGAAGCTGTTGGTTATGGATGACTAAAGTTCATTCCCAAGGATTTAGAAAGAATCTAGCTTTCAAGGAACGGGTACAAAAGATAATTTTCCTCATACAGTCCTTTAATTCAGCATTCAAGCAAACATTGTGTTCCCCATCTTTTATTCCTTCTATCCAGGTGGATTTTTCCTTCAATTTAAATAACTTACAACTAACACTGTAAATAAGTTTATGCATAATCCTCCACCCTGAACACAATTGTTTTTATATCTCTAGACCTTCTTCCAATTTTTATTCATATGTACACATGCTTTTAAAAAAAATCAAGACAACTTTTTAGAGCAGTTTTAGGTTCACAGCAAGATTGAGGGAAATGAACAGAGATTTCCCATATACCCCCTGCCCCCACACATGCACACCCTCCCCCATTATCATCAGCATCCCCCACCAGAGTGGTACGTTGTTAAAATTGACACATCACAGTCACCCAAATTCTGTAGTTTACATTACGGGTCAGTCTTGGTGCTGTACATTCTATGTGTTTGGACAAATGTTTAAGGATAGGTATCCATCATTACAATATTATACAAAGTATTTTCACTGCCCTAAAAATTCTCTGTGCTTCACCTATTCATTCTTCTCCCACAACCCCTGGAAACCACTGATTTTTTTTAACTTTATCCATAATGTTGCCTTTTCCAGAATGTCATATAGTAGGAATCATACAGTATGTAGCTTTTTCAGATTGGCTTCTTTTACTTAGTAATATACATTCCTCCATGTGTTTTCATGACTTGATCGCTCAAAGCTCATTTATTTTTAGCACTGAATAATAATTGTCTGGATGTACCACAGTTATTTATTCATTCACCTACTGAAGGTCATCTTGGTTGTTTCCAAGTTTTGGCAACTATGAATAAAGCCACTATAAACACCAGTGTGCAGATTTTTGTGTGGACATAAGTTTTCAACTCCTTTGGGTAAATACCAAGGAGTATAATTGTTGGATCCTACAGTAAGAGTATGTTTAGTTCTGTAAGAAACTGCCAAACTGCCTTCCAAAGTGTATCATTTTGCATTCCCACCAGCAATGAATAAGGCTTCCTGTTGCTCCACATCCTCGCGAGCATTTGGTGTTGTCAGTGTTCTGGAGTTTGGCCATTCTAATAGATGTGAAGTGTCTCGTTTTAATTTGCATTTCCCTGATGACATATGATGTGGGACATCTTTCATATGCTTATGTGCCATCTGTATATCTTCTTATGTGAGGTGTCTATTAAGGTCTTTGTCTTTTTTTAATTGTGTTGTTTGTTTTCTTATTGTTTTGTTTTAAGAGTTCTTTGTGTATTTTGAATAACAGTGCTTATTCAGATATGTCTTTTGCAAATATTTTCTCCTAGCCTGTAATTTGTCTTCTCATTATCTTGACATTATCTTTCACAGAGCAGAAGTTTTTGCCATGTCGTCCATCACAAGCAAACACAGGGACCCCATGAGATCTGGAAACAATGTCATGATGTGACAGTAAGATTAGAGAAAGAGCACTGGATAAACAAAGAAAAAGCAGTGACGTTACTGAGCTATCACTGTCTGCCACACCCTTCACATCCATTGACTCTTCAACACAACCCTGTGAGGTGGGTCCTATTTTTTCCACACCTTTTACAAATGAAGAAAATGAATTGTATAGAGGCGAAATAATTTGTCTAAGGTCAAAAGGTAAGTGCAAGAACAGGGATTCAAACCCAGGCTTGACTGACTTCAAAGTCCTACATTTTCTATGGTAGCATTATGATATCATAATTCCGCTCTCATAAGAGTGGCATCCTAATTCTGACCAAGGGGCTTAGAGACCATGAGCAATATCTTTCTCTTAGGGCCTGAAGTTCCTCATCTATATAATGAGGGAGTTGGACATAGAGTTGGGTCTCTAAGTGCCCTTTTTTTCTGATCTCATTTGATTATGACATCATCCTGTGAAAGAAATTGAGCAAATATTATCTCCATTTTATAAATGAAAAAAATTGAAGTTCAGAGAGGTTTTGCATCTTGTGTGCAGTCACATAACGAGTTTCTGGGAGTCAGACTGAACCCATGTTTCTGAATTTCTAGACTGAAGCATCACAGGCTACTGGCCAAGGTCATGTCACACTCTATTTCTTTTTCTCATTATGGGAAAATTCCCTGTCCCCACAAACCAGGGCTCACATTAGTAAAATGTTTGCACACTAGACTTCGATTTGAAATCCTTGCATATTTTCTCTGAATCTGAATAGATCATCAGTTAGAGGTTCGTTCTTGTTCCAGGGATGGAATAACCCATTACTCACACCTTTTTCCAAAGGGTTTTGATGGGAAGAAGTGATATTTAAAATGCAAGATCCTACCATGCATACTAGATCCTGGATGCTATTTGTGCAGTTCCTGAGCTTGCCTGATAATCACAATCCCTGGAGAACTTGTTAAAAACACAGATTCCTATAATCCACTGAGAGCTGCTGATTTGGAATAAGAATATGAATTTTTAATAAGTTCTCACACACAGTGGACCTTCACCATGAGCTAGGGTTGATTTTTAATCAGTATGGCTGACTAGTTGGTTTTTGGCCAGTGTACATTCTGATCGGTCAGAGCACATGCCATACCAGTTGTTAATATTCTGAATACAATCAGCAAGGTAGGGGTCAATATGTTCATTTGACAGAACAGGTACTAAGGTCCTAGGAGGCTCAATAGTTTGCAGAGATGTTAATAAGGTGGGAAGGAGGTAGGTGAAAGTGGCATGTTCATTTTTCTACATGCAGTCACTGTCAAAGAGAGGAGACCACAGAGTGTGCATCAGGATTCTCCAGAGAAGCAGCCAATAGAAAATATATAAAGAGATTTATTTTAAGGAATTGCCTTATGTGGTTATGGGGACTGGCAAATTCAAAATCTATAGGACAACAAGCTAAAAACTCAGACGAGATTTTTATGTTACAGTCTTGAGGCAGAATTCCTTCTTTCCCAGGAAACCTCAGTTTTGCTTTTAAGGCTTGGATCAGGTCCAAGTACATTATTAAGGGTGATTTCTTCCACTTAAAGTCAACTGATTTTACGGGAGAAAGAAGAACAAAGCTGTAGGCTTCTCACTCCTTGATTTCAAACTGTACTGCAAATCTATAGTAATCAAAACAGTGTGGTATTGGCATAAAAACATATAGACCAATAGAGGACCCAGAAATAAACCCATGCATATATGTTTAATTAATTTACAACAAAGGATCCAAGAACATACAATGGAGAAATACAGTCTTTACAATAACTGCGGTTGGGGAAACTGGACGACCACATGCAAAAGAATGAAACTAGACCCCTATCTTACACCATACACAAAAATTAACTAAAAAAAGTCTTTAGATTTGAATGTAAGACCTGAAACTATAAAATTCCTAGAAGAAAACATTGGTGCTAAGCTCCTTGACATTGGTCTTGGTGATGATTTTTTGGATCTCATGCCAAAAGAAAAGGCAACAAAACCAAAATAAACAAGTGTGACTGCATCAAACAGAAAAGCTTTTCCACAGGAAAGGAAATTATTAACAAAATTGAAAGGCAACCTACTAAATGGGAGAAAATATCTGCAAATCGTATATCTGATAAGGGATTAATATCCAAAATATATCAAGAACTTATACAACTCAGTAGGAAAAACAAACAAAAAAATCAATCCAAATGAAAAATCAGCAGAGTACCAGAATAAACATTTTTCCAAATAAGACATACAGATGACCAATAGGTATATAAGAAGATGTTCAATATCACTAACCATCAGGGAAATGCAAATCAAAACCACAATGAGATACCACTTCACATCTGTCAGAATGGCTGCTATCAAAAAGACAAAAAATAACAAGTGTTGGTGAGGATGTGGAGAAAAGGGGACCCTTGTGCACTGTTAGTGGGAAGATAAAAAGGGGAAGGAGTTAGTTCTGTGCTCCCTTCAAGCAGTAAGCGTTACCTTTCTTGATCTTTGAGACAGTACTAGAAGACTTCTCCTGGAGTTCTCTGTCTATCCCGCCATGCCCACTTCTATGTTTCAGGCTATGTTAAGACTGGGGGATACCAAAGATTTAAAAAAATGGTTAAAAAAAGGTAAACTCACTACTGATAAGAGGGTAATTCTACTTCCATATTCTTTCCTTCTCTGTCTTGCTGCTGTTTACTTTTCAGAGACCTCAAATAGCTGCCCGTGCATTCTGTCTGGTTTTATGGTTGTATTCAATGGGACAGACAGCGTGAAGCATGTTCACTCCATCTTACCCATAACCAGAACTCTTGCAATAGATTCTTTAATTCTCTCTCTGCTTCTATTCTAGCCCTTCTTACAAATCATTCTCTACACATCAACTGGAGTGGTCCTTAAAACCTGCAATAAGAGTACCTCACTCCCGATCTGCAAACAGTAACTATTTTATATAAAATAGATTAAATAAACAAGTTTCTTCTGTATAGCACAGGGAACTATATTCAATATCTTGTAGTAACCTATAATGAAAAAGAATATGAAAACAAATATACATATGTATATGTATGACTGAAACATTATGCTGTACACCAGAAGTTGACACATTGTAACTGACTATACTTCAATAAAAAATAAAAATAAAAAATAAAATGTCAGAAAATACAGATTTGGAACAATTTGTTAAAAAAAAAAAAGATTACCTCATTCCCTTGCTTAAAACTGAGTGGGATTCCTGTTTACTTAAAATAAAACTGAATCCTATGAGTTTCTCATTTCTGTGGTATCCTGCTTCTTTTCTATTTAGAGTAGACCTTTCAGTATTTCTTTTAGCATGTGTTTAGTGTTGCTAAACTCTTCTAGTTTTTGCTTGTCTGTGACACAACATTGTAAAATGACTATAACTCAATAAAAAATGTTAAAAAAAACCCAAAAAATAAAAATAAAATAAAACTGAATCCTTATGATGTCCTACAAAACTCTACATGGTCTCACCTTTGCATCTCTCTCCAAAATAACATCATATCCCTCACTTACACCATTCCAGTCCCACACATTTTCTTTGTGTTCTTACTGCATGGTGAAATCAGTTCCTCTTTAGAGATTTGCATTTGTTGTTGTGTTCTTCTGGGATGCTCTTCTCCAATATCTTTGCACGGCTGATCACTTTCATCTTACTTAGGTCTCAGCTCCAATGCCATCCTCTCAGATAGTCCTTTTAGACCATTTAATCTAAAGTAGCCTAACCCTTTGCATCACTTATATTACCTTCAGAGCACTACAGCTTCTTAAAAGAATCTAATACATGTATTTGTTCACTTGTTTATTTTCTGTTTTTCATGGAAATTTCAGTTTTCAGAGGGCAGGAAATTCTCTTAGTCTTCCTTGTTCACCGCTGTATCTCAGTGTACCTAGAATAGCTCTTTATGCAAAGTAGATTCTAAAAATAATTTGTTCAATAAATGAATATCTTTTCTATCTTATTTCTATGCACACATTTTAAAACCATAAAACTTTTTTGTAATGGCTATGTTTAGTAGGGCTTAATATTCTGTTTCATTAAATGTATTTCAACAACATCACCTCAAGAGTTGCTTCATTACACTGGGCGCTTTTGTGTGAAGCAGGGTAACAGTTTGCATTCAGCCATCCTATGATATCCAATTTGCTTTGTGCTGGAATTATAATATTGTCTTTGTTCATCTCATCATCTTCTCATCCTTCTGTTTCTTTTTTGTTTGTTTGTTTCTTTTTTTTCCTGTTTCTTTTAAGATTCTAGATGTCTTTTCATAAAACGTTTCTTCACTGCCATCATGTTTATTAGATGACTTGATTATTTTTTTCCCTACCCCTCAGCAATGTAAGCTTCAGAATTGCTATTTTGTTCACTGCTCCATCCCTAATTTCCAGAATAGGCACTCTATCAATATTTGTTGAATGAATACATCATATTTAATTTCTTCAATTGCCTCATTGGTAAAACAGGGATGGTAATACCTATGTCACTGAATCTTAGGGAGAATGATAGTGCTGTATCAGAATGTGGATGCTAGAGGACATATGAGATGCTATGACTAGCTAAGGGTCTGGGTGCTACACAGCTTCCATGGCAATGCTAATTCAAATCTGTGTTTCAGCAAAATTGCACATTCTAACCTGAAGTCGAATGTTGGCATCATGCTTACATAGTTAAAACGGCAAATGTTAAATCCCAAAGTGTTAGGTTTCAACTCCGTAGAAAGACAGTGAATCCCCTAAAGAATTTTATATGCTGGGAAATGGGGGTGAAATAGATTATGAAACACCTAACTTCTAAAATCAGGGAATTTCAGAACTTAGGCTTGATATAGTGGGCAATGGGAAATTTTTTCAATTTCTGAGCAGGGGGGCCATGTTCTAACAATGGTGCTTGCATATGACTCATTTTCGCTACCAAAGAAGATCCACTGTTCCATGCTGTTGATTTTGATGGTGATTTTGGTCTGGTAAATCACCAGAAGAGTAGGTCCTTTGTGGGGCCTTCAGTATTGGCAAAACCTTCCCAGCAGCAGTGTTTGAGGGGAGTGGAAGAGAGTACCTATGAGGGACTTTTTTGTAGCTGTGTTTTTTGTTCAAATTTAGAATATTTTGTTATGTTTCCTGGTATGTAAAATGCCAGCAATTTAAAGGTGGTAGGTGTTCTCAGTCCCCTCCCCTGCATACATATTCCTTGAGGCTACCTCAGCTTGGGTAGCTCTTTGCTTTTCACTCAATAATTACCTTTCTCAGTATGTTGTAGAGAGCTTGGAAAGTACTGATGTCTCATTCGGTGATTCATCCTATTTATTGCCTAATTTAGAAGGACAGTGAAAGCACTCATAATTACTTTGTGATTTTCCACATTGACAGCTTAGCTAAGATATGGCAAGTCCCAAAGTAATTCAAAATACTTTCAAGTTTTCTGCAGCCTGGCAGAGTGCGTGCCTACAAAGAGAGAACATTACAGGGATCCAACCTTAACACTAGACTCTCCAACAGTCTCTGCTGTCATTCCTCTCCCAAGCTAAAAGCCATAAGGAGACTTCCTTCATCTTCTGCCTCCATTTGAATTGACTTGTTAGTAAGACGGCCGCCTTATGTGTAAGGTCTAGATGATCTCATCTTTTTTATTGAAGTATAGTCGGTTTACAATGTTGTGTTAATTTCTGGTGTACAGCATAGTGGTTCAGATATATAGATATATATAGGTTACTACATCATTATAGGTTACTACAAGATATTGAATGTAGTTCCCTGTGCAATACGGTATGATCTTGTTGCTTATCTATTATATGTATATTAGTATCTGCAAATCTTGAACTCCCAATTTATCCCTTCCCACCCTCTTTACACCCTGGTAACCATAAGTTTGTTTTCTGTGCCTGTGAGTCTGTTTGTGTTTTGTAAATAATTTCATTTGTGTCCTTTTTTTCAGATTCCACATGTAAGTGGCATTATATGGCATTCTTCTTTCTTTTTCTGGCTTACTCCACTTAGTATGATAATCTCCAGGTCCATCCATGTTACTGTAAATAGCATTTTTATGGCTGAGTAATATTCCATTATATAAATATACCACAACTTCTTTATCCAGTCATCTATGGATGGATATTTAGGTTATTTCCATGTATTAGCTATTGTATATAGTGCTGCTGTGAACATTGGCATGCATGTGTCTTTTTGAATTATATTTTTCTCTAGATATATGCCCAGGAGTGGGATTACTGGATCCTATGGTAAGTTTACTTTTAGTTTTTAAAGGAAACTCCATACTGTTCTCATACATGACTCCTCTTTTGAAATGCAAACTCTGTATAAGCTAGGAGTTAAGCCATTTGAAGCCAGGGTTATCTTGGGATGCATTCACGTGGGAGAGTGAACAAAACATGGGCTCAAAGGCCCACATATCTGGGTTTGAGTCCCTGCTCTACTGGTTAGCAACTGTATGGCTTTGGGAAAGTCCCTTTAACTCTTTGGGCTTCAGTTTCCTGAGGACAGTGTTGCTTGATTCCTAGGGCTTTGGTAAGGAGAGAAACAGAGAAGAGAGGAGAAGGCCAGTTTATATGGGTAACTATTGTGTGGCCAGCTTTGAAGTCTCCAGAATTTCTCTGTAAGAGGTTGGTAATGGAGTGAAAAGAGCAGAAGAGGGTAATCACAGGCAAGGGGACTTGCTTATTCTGTTTTAATGTGGCATCATACTGTTTTTACTCATGTGGTATATTTATTGGGGGTAGCTAATGCTGATGTGGAAGAGAGGGGCTAAAGCCCTCCAAGTTGGAGGTGCTGTCACTGGAGCTCAAGAACAAGCCAATATTAAAAGAGGTCTTGACTACAAATTTGCTGACTTCACATTATTGTAGAGGGCTCTACCTAGGATGCTGCTGCTGCTACTGGTGCTCATAATAAAAGCAACAACAACAGCAGCAACAACAGTAACAAAAAAAAACCAGCTAACATTTATACAGTAATTATTATGTGAATGGTATTGTTCTGAGCACCTTATATACATTAATTCGATCTCATCCTCACAAAACCCCTAAGAGTTAAACACAATTGTTATCTACATCGTACAGATGAGGAAGCTGTTGGATGACAGAAATAAGACAAAGATAGGAAATCTCTTATTTTTTAGGTCATTTCAAGGCAGGACTCTGAGCCCTCTCCTTCCTTCTAACCTCAGTAGTTGCCCTTCTAGGAACAGAGTAAGCATGGTCCAATCTAATAGGCACTGTATTTTAAATCTGGCTGAGTCACTGAATCTGGAGGTTCTAACCCTGATTAGAAATTTGGTGAGGTAGGTAGCAGATTTTTGTCTTTGGGAATCAAACCCATGCTGTCCCAAAGCTTTCCACTCCCCAGACACCCCATGATGGTTAATTTTATGTATTAACTTGGCTACACTATGGTGGCCAGTTTGTCAAACACTAGTCTAAATGTTGTTGTAAAGTTATTTTGTAGATGTGACTAAAATTTACAATTGTTGAATTTTTATACAATTTTAAAATTTATTTTGATTTCTTTTTTTAACATTTTTTATTGATTTATAATCATTTTACAATGTTGTGTCAAATTCCAGTGTTCAGCACAATTTTTCAGTCATTCATGGACATATACACACTCATTGTCAAATTATTTTCTCTCTGAATTATCATAACATTTTGTGTATATTTCCCTGTGCTATACAGTGTAATCTTGTTTATGTATTCTACAATTTTGAAATCCCAGTCTATCCCTTCCCACCCTCCACCCCCCTGGTAACCACAAGTCTGTATTCTCTGTCTGTGAGTCTAATTCTGTCCTGTTTTTATGCTTCGTTTTTGTTTGTTTGTTTGTTTTTGTTTTTGTTTTTTAGATTCCACATATGAGCGATCTCATATGGTATTTTTCTTTCTCTTTCTGGCTTACTCCACTTAGAATGACATTCTCCAGGAGCATCCATGTTGCTGCAAATGGCATTATGTTGTCGGTTTTTATGGCTGAGTAGTATTCCATTGTATAAATATACCACCACTTCTTTATCCAGTCACCTGTTGATGGACATTTAGGCTGTTTCCATGTTTTGGCTATTGTAAATAGTGCTGCTATGAACATTGGGGTGCAGGTGTCATCCTGAAGTAGATTTCCTTCTGGATACAAGCCCAGGAGTGGGATTCCTGGGTCATATGGTAAGTCTATTCCTAGTCTTTTGAGGAATCTCCACACTGTTTTCCATAGTGGCTGCACCAAACTGCATTCCCACCAGCAGTGTAGGAGGGTTCCCCTTTCTCCACAGCCTCTCCAGCATTTATCACTTGTGGACTTCTTGATGATGGCCTTTCTGACTGGTGTGAGGTGATACCTCATTGTAGTTTTGATTTGCATTTCTCTGATAATTAGTGATATTGAGCATTTTTTCATGTGCCTTTTGATCATTTGTATGTCTTCCTTGGAGAATTGCTTGTTTAGGTCTTCTGCCCATTTTTGGATTGGGTTGTTTATTTTTTTCTTATTGAGTCGTATGAGCTGCTTATATATTCTGGAGATCAAGCCTTTGTCGGTTTCATCATTTGCAAAAATTTTCTCCCATTCCGTAGGTTTTCTTCTTGTTTTACTTCTGGTTTCCTTTGCTGTGCAGAAGCTTGTAAGTTTCATTAGGTCCCATTTGTTTATTCTTGCTTTTATTTCTTCTAGGAGAAAATTTTTTAAATGTATGTCAGATAATGTTTTGCCTATGTTTTCTTCTAGGAGGTTTATTGTATCTTGTCTTATGTTTAAGTCTTTAATCCATTTTGAGTTGATTTTTGTATATGGTGTAAGGGAGTGTTCTAGCTTCATTGTTTTACATGCTGCTGTCCAGTTTTCCGAACACCATTTGCTGAAGAGACTGTCTTTATTCCATTGTATATTCTTGCCTCCTTTGTCGAAGATGAGTTGACCAAAAGTTTGTGGGTTCATTTCTGGGCTCTCTATTCTGTTCCATTGGTCTATATGTCTGTTTTAGTACCAATACCATGCTGTCTTGATGACTGTAGCTCTATAGTATTGTCTGAAGTCTGGGAGAGTTATTCCTCCAGCCTCTTTCTTTCTCTTCAGTAATACTTTGGCAATTCTAGGTCTTTGATGGTTCCATATAAATTTTATTATGATTTGTTCTAGTTCTGTGAAATATGTCCTGGGTAATTTGATAGGGATTGCATTAAATCTGTAGATTGCCTTGGGCAGTGTGACCATTTTAACAATATTGATTCTTCCAATCCAAGAGCATGGAATATCTTTCCATTTTTTAAAGTCTTCTTTAATTTCCTTTATCAATGTTTTATAGTTTTCTGTGTATAATTCTTTCACCTCCTTGGTTAGATTTATTCCCAGATATTTTATTACTTTGAGTGCTATTTTAAAGGGGATTGTTTCGGCTTCACCGGGGAATTCTACGAAACATACAAAGAAGAACTCATACCAGTCCTTCTCAAACTCTTCCAGAAGATTGAAAAGGAGGGAATACTCCCAAACGCATTCTATGAAGCCACCATCACCCTGATACCAAAACAAGGCAAAGACACTACAAAAAAAGAGAATTATAGGCCAATATCACTGATGAACATAGACGCCAAAATCCTCACCAAAATTTTAGCAAATACAATCCAACAACACATAAAAAAGATTATACATCATAACCAAGTGGGGTTCATCCCAGGGACACAAGGCTGGTTCAACATACGCAAATCAATCAATGTAATACATCACATCAACAAGAGAAAGGACAAAAACCACATGATCATCTCAATCGATGCAGAAAAAGCATTTGATAAAATTCAACACCCATTTATGATAAAAACTCTTGCCAAAGTGGGTATAGAGGGAACATATCTCAACATAATAAAAGCTATATATGACAAACCTACAGCCAGCATAGTATTCAATGGTGAAAAACTCAAAAGCTTCCCACTAAAATCTGGGACAAGACAAGGATGCCCACTATCACCACTCCTATTCAACATAGTCCTGGAAGTCCTAGCCACAGCAGTCAGGCAAGAGAAAGAAATAAAAGGGATCCAAATTGGAAAAGAAGAGGTAAAAGTGTCATTGTATGCTGATGACATGTTACTATATATAGAAAACCCTAAAAGGTCCACACAAAAGCTACTAGAGCTGATTGAAGAATTCAGCAAGGTAGCAGGTTACAAAATTAATGTTCAAAAATCAGTTGCATTTCTTTACACTAACGATAAATCAACAGAAAAAGAAAGTATTTTCATTTCTTTACTGAGGTATAATTGACATATAGTATTATATTAGTTTCGAGTGTACAACATGATTCAATGTTTGTGTACAATGCAAAATGCTAACCACAATAAGTGTAGTTAACATTCACCAGCGTACATAGTTACAATTTTTTTTCTTGTTTTATTTCTTATGATGAGGACTTTTAAGATCTACTTGTAGCAACTTTCAACTATCCAACACAGTATTATTAACCATCATTACTATGCTTCTGACACCCCCTCACCCATTCTATCCATTTCCCTGCCAACCCAGCAACCACCAATCTGTTCTCTGTAACTATGAGCTTAAGTTTTGTTTTTGTTTGTTTCGTATTGTTCTTAGATTCCACATACAAGTGAGATCATATGGTATTTGTCTTTCTCTGTCTGACTTATTTCACTTAGCATAATGCCCTCAAGGTCCATTCATGTTGTTATAAATGGCAAAATTTCATTCTTTCTTATGACTGAATAATATTCCATTGTATATATATACCACATCTTCTTTATCCATCCATTCGTTGATGAACACTTAGCTTTTACTTGCAGTATTTGGTTTCACATTCTGCCGTCTACCTCAAGACAATCCCAATGGGTTTGCCATGAAGGATTCTGTAGACTCCTGGCCATCTGGAGATGACTGGCAGACTCATGCCATCTAATGGCTTTGCCACAGCCTCACTTATAGCTTCAAAAACATTATGTTCAGTTGGGTAAGGATCTTTAAAAAAGGAAAAAGAAGAAAGTAGACTCAATCTACTGTTCACCTCCCATCTCACCTACTTCCTAAGCCTTAGCACTGTGAAGTTCTATCAGATTTACCAGCTGAGATGCCATCAGCAGTAGTACAGCAAAATGTTTCATAATTCCAGTAAGGTACATCATGTATGGAGTGCCAGAAAAGAATACTGGCAGATTTCAGCTGGATTTCTGTCATTTTGGTGAGAAGTAGTACAGTTACACTAAGCTTCCGTATGCTCTGTAGCCCATCCCCCTACACCCACTCTTGAGATTGCTCCTCCTACCTAAAAGACATTGTTCAAGCATTTGATATGTTTCTGGTGTGTGGAAATACTTTTGCCTCTACCTCTCTGACCCCAAACTCCCTCCCATCTTGCTTTCTCTGATACTTTTCTGTCGGCACTCCCAAGGCCAGATAAAAAGCACTAGGTTTAAGGTCAGTTTTCTCCTTGCTGAACACAAAAGCATGCAAATGCACAAAGATGAGAAAGTGATCAAACCATTTGATTCCCCTGTGTAGGGAGACGCTATCTTCCTCCTCATTAAATCTACTTGAAAATAAATTCTAGCAATGAACTCTACTTGTAAATGAAATCGCATATAGGATAGACAGATGGATAGTTGGATGGCTGGATGGATGGATGGGTAGAGATCTATATATGTGGATGGTGGGGTGCATGTGTATGTATGCAGATAAGCATGTAAGTATATAAACACTCTTTTTTCTAAGTCACTTAAAATTTTATAGAATGATGAGAAATAGCCTATTTACTGGAGAACTTCATGTCTGTTGAACAAATGAATGAGTAGAGAAGACATGGCTCTATGGATTTCTGAGACAAGTGATAGTGAAATGGGGCTAACAGGAGAGCACCTCACGAACAATGGAGCAAGGACCTCCAAAAATCCGCTGAATAACATCAGTAAGAACACTGGCAAAAAAAATAGACAAAATCAAAATTCTTAGAATTCTGAAACTAACCAAAGGCTCGCAGCAATCCAAAAAGCATTTATTCAAGAAAAATGACAACCTCTGTGGGAATAGTGAGCTCTGTGACATTTTTACTTGTCCTATTCTAATCCCCCTCTCCTCAGATCTACAGTAGCCTTAAAAAGTAACAGCCTGACAACACCCATAGTTATGAAAATCAGCAGCTTAGCAGCCACTGGAGGGGGCAAACCAGATTTGACATCCCCCACAAGCCCCATTTCCAGAGAATTGTCACAATTTGACCTGCCTGGCAGTTCTTGGAAACACCCACTCACATGATTCATCTTTATTTGCCCTGGCTCAGAGCTCACTCCATGCAGAAAGCCTTTTTTGTTTTAATAGACTTTCCTTTTTAAGAGCAGTTTTGGATTTAGAGAAAAACTGAGGAGAAAGTGACAGAGTTTCCATATGGAACTCTGTCTCTTTCTCCACCCCCCACCACCTTCCACTGTTTCCCCCTATTATTAATATATTGTATTAGTGTAGTACATTTGTTACAACCGAGGAACCAATATTGACACATTATTTTCAACTAAAGTCCATAGTTTACAAAAGAGTTTACTCTTTCAGCTGTATATTGCATGGGTTTTGATAAATACATAATGCCATGTATCTACCATTACAGCATCATACAGAAGAGTTTCACTGTTCTAACAATCCCCTGTGTTTCATGTATTCATCCACCCTTCCCTTCTGAACCAGTGACAATCACCAATATTTTTACTATCCCTATAGTTTTGCCTTTTCCTGAATGTCATATGGATGGAATCATATAGTATGTAGCCTTTCACACTGGCTTCTTCCACTTAGCAATATGCATTTAAGGTTCCTCCATGTCTTTTCATGGCTTCATAGCTCATTTATTTTTATTGCTGAATGATATTCCATTGTGTACATGTACCAGTTTATTTATTCCATTTACCTGTTAAAGGATGTCTTGGTTGCTTCCAAGTTTTGGCAATTGAGAATAAAGCTGCTATAAACATTTGTGTGTAGGTTTTGGTGTGGACATAACTTTTCAACTCATTTTAATAATTAACAAGGAATGTGGTTGCTGGATTGTATGGTGAGACTACATTTAGCTTTGCAAGAAACTGTCAGACTGTTTTCCAAAGCAACTATACCATTTTGCATTCCAACCAGCAATTGTTGCTATCAGCATTTTGGGTTTTAACCATTCTAATAGGTGTGTGGTTGTATCTCATTTTAATGACATATGATGTGGAATGTCTCTTTATATGCTTATTTGCCATGTATATGCCTTCTTTGTGAGGTTTCTGTTCATATATTTTGCCCATTTTTAATTAGGTTGTTTTCTTATTGTTGGATTTTAAGAGTTATTAGTAAGTTTTGAATACAAGTCCTTTATCTAATACATGTTTTGAAAATATTTCCTTCCAGTCTGTGGCTTATCTTTACATTCTCTTAACATCGCCTTATGGAGCGCAGAATGTTTAATTTTGATGAAGGCCAACTTATCAATTTTTTCCTTCTTAGACCATGCTTTTGTTGTTATATCTAAGAAGTCATCATCAGGGCATCAGACAGATTTGAGTTAGGATCGAACTACCCACTCAATTGCTATGCTTAGTGA
This sequence comes from Camelus ferus, assembly GCF_009834535.1. Taxonomy (NCBI): domain Eukaryota; kingdom Metazoa; phylum Chordata; class Mammalia; order Artiodactyla; family Camelidae; genus Camelus; species Camelus ferus. The sequence goes on along the minus strand of NC_045732.1, from coordinate 44,583,369 downwards.
CTTTGGGCAAGTCTCCAGAAACCTTCACTTCCACAAATGTAAAATGAGATGCTACTTGTTCAAGCCAAGATGAAATAAAATGATGCATGAAAAGCTCTTTTAAAAAGAAAATATATATATATAGGAAAAAATGTCATTACCAAAGCAATGTTTACCTGTGTTTCTTCTAGGAGTTTGAAAGTTTGTGTTTAACATTTATGTCTATGATCCATTTCCAATTAATGTTTGTGACAGGTAGAAGGTCTCTGTCCAGATTCATTTTTTGCATGTGTCTCTCCAGTTATTCCAGCACCATGTGTTGAAAAGATTATTCTTTATCCATTTAATTGCCTTTGCAGCTTTGTCAAGGATTAGTTGACTATATTTGTGTGGGTCTATTTTGGGGCTTTCTATTCTATTCCATTAATCTATTTGTTTATTGTTTCATTAATAGCATGCTGTGTTGATTACCATAGCATTAAAGTAAGTACTGAAGCCAGGCATCTATGCAAAACCACAGCTAACAAATCTATTGTTAAAAGACTGAATGCTTTCCCCCTGAAATCAGGAAGAAGAATGTCTGCTCTCACTACTTCTATTCAACATTGTATTGGAGGTTCTAGACAGGGTAATTTGGCAAGGAAAAAAGAAGGTATCCAGACTGAAAGAAGTAAAACTATATATGTATTCATAGATGACATGAACTTGTGTATAGGAAATTCTAAGAAATCCATACAAACTATTACAGCTAATAAATGGGTTCAGCAAGGTTACAGGGTACTAGTTCAATATACAAAATAAATTATATTTCTATACAACTAGCAATTAATGGTCTGAAAATTTAGGGGAAAAGTTAATAATAGCATCAAAAAGAATAGAAAAACTTAGGAGTGAATTTAAAGTACAAGACATATACTGGAAAATAACAAAACTGTTGAAAAAATTAAAGAAGTCCTAAATAAATGGAAAGACATCTCAGTTTTACAGATCAGAAAACAATAATGTTAAGATGGCAATGCTACCCAAACTTATCCACAGATTCAGTTCAATCCCTAATCAAAAAAACCCAGCTGATATTTTTTTCAGAAATTGAAAAAGTGATTCTAAAATTCATATGGGAATACAAGTGACCCAGAATAGCCTAAACAATCTTGGTAAAGAAGAAAATATTTGGGGGAAATGACATTTCCCAATTTCAAAATTTACACAAAGCTCTAGTTATCAAGACAGTGTTGTCCTGGCATAAGAGACATATGGCTCAATGAAACAAAATTGAAAGTCTAGAAATAAACCCTTATACTTATGGTCAGTTTTCCACAAGGGCACAAGACAATTCAATGGGAAAAAATTAGTCTTTTCAACAAATGATGCTGTGACAACTGGATGTCAACACGTAAATGAATGAAATTAGACTTTTACGTCACACGATAGGCAAAAATTAACTAAAATGGATTAAATGTCTAAATGTTACAGCTGAAACTATAAAACAATTGGAAAAAGACATAGGTGTAAATTCTTACAACCTTGGATTATTCAGTGATTTTTAGATGACACCACAAGCACAAGCAACAAAAGATAAAAATAGATAAATTTGATTTCTTCCAAATTAAAAACTTCTGTGTTGAAAAGGACACCATCAAGAAAGTTAAAAAACAACCCACAGAATCAGAAAAAGTATTTGCAAATCTTATATCTGATAAGGAATTAACATCCAGAACACATAAAGAACTTTAACAACTCAACAATATGAGCAAACCCAATTAAAAACTGGGCAAATACTTGAAAGGACATTTATCTAAAGAAGATATGCAAGCTGCAAATAAGCACATGAAAAGATGCCCAACATCATGCGTCATGGGGAAATGCAATCCAAACCACAATGAAATACCACTTCACCACCACTAGTATGGCCAAAATAAAAAAAAAGTAGACAATAACAAGTGTTGGTGAGGATGTAGAGAAATTGAAACCCTCAAACATTTCTGGTACAGCCACTTGGGAAAACAGTTTAACAGTTCCTCAAAATGTTCAACAGAGTTACCATATGATTCAGCACTGCTACTCCTAAGTATATATGTAAGAGGATTGAAACTTCCACGCAAAAACTTCCATATGAACATTCACATCACCATTATTCATAATAGCCAAAGAACAGAAACAACTCAAAGCCCATTAACTGATGAATGGATAAATAAAATGTGGTATATTCTACAATGGAATTTTATCCAGAAAAAAAAAAAAAAGGAATGAACAACACAGATGAACCTTGAAAGCATAATGCTAAGTTGAAGATGGTCACAAGAAGCCAAATGTTGCATGATTTGACTTATATAAACATCCATAATCTATAGAAAAAAAATTAGATTAATAGTTGCCAGGGACTGGGTTAAGGGGAACGGACTTTAACTGCTAACTCTGGCCATAGGGTTTCTTTTTGTGGAGAAATCAATTGTAGTGATTTTTGCACAACTCTGCGTATACTAAAAATCACTCAATTGAACACCTCAAATGGTGGCTTTTACGGTATGCAAATTATATCTCAATAAACCAGTTGTTATTTTAAATGGGGCTAATACCTCCTGCTTTATGGTGCTGTGGGGAGAATTAACTGAAGACCTTTGAAAACCTTTACAAAATTATTTGGTGAAACTAAAGATAAATTTTACCTGCTTCCTAACTTTGCCCAGAATTGGACATAATAAACTCCCACAGTAAATGCAACAGAGCTCCAGGGTCAGAAGCAAGCTTAAATGCCTGTTCCTTTTGCACCCATATATTGATTGAAGTTCTGGCCTATTCACTGGAGGAACTGGGGACAAGGTAGACTTTGCTTCCTGCTTTCCCTTTCTGGGCCAAGTAACTATTTCTTCCCACCCATCCAGGCAGACAAACCCCCATCCACTAGCAAGCATACACCCTCCTCCACTAGCAAGCATATCTCCTTTCTCCCAGAGGAAGGTTTGAGGTATAGATCTCTTACTTAGGACTCGAGAAAAAGTGCTGAGCTAAAGCAATATTTCAAAAGAAAAGAATCCATGACATCAGCCACAGCTGACCCCATCCTACCCGTGTTTCCCTCAGGTATTCTGACAACTCAGGGCTTAATGGATAATGGGGCCAATTAATCCCAAGCCCTCCATACACAGATTAAGTTTCAGACATATCCAGGACTCACAAGGCCAGGAGACCATGATTTTCTGAAAATGCCAAAGAACACTGGGATGCTGAATTCAGAATCTAGTCCTGTGACCAAGATCTGTAGGCAGGACTGTTGGATATTTGTGCCTACCCCAGGTAAACTGGGGAAATGACTGGCCTGGAAGCCCACATTTACTCTCCCATGTCACCTTGCAGCATACGTAACGATTCCACAAACTGCCTTATTCAAGAGCACAGCCATCACATTCTATTGTAATTTGAATCATGATTTTGAAATAATCGGGCACCAAAATTAATCTTATTTTATACACAAAGTATATCTTGTGTCACATTTATTCCAATGGAAAATAATTGCAATATGTGAACACTGAAATATTCCATGTCAGGAAGAAGGCATCCCTCACCAAAAAAAAGTGTGATTGGCTTATGTTTGTATCCATCAAGGACCTTCTATGTGCCAGGCTCCAATAATATGGCAATGGGTAAAACAGTTGAAAACTCTCAAAAGGAGCTCCATCTTTTGGCAACAAAGATAATCACACTAGAGTGTGTTAAAGGAATGCAAATAATACTGTGAGCACAGAGGGATGGCACCTGCCTGAGTCTGGGGTATCGCGGGGGTGTTGAGACGCAGAGAAATGCATAAGCTGATTCCTAAAGATACAGTCAAGAAGGTAGATGGACAAAAGGATGTTAAGGAGTAGCTCCTTAGGCAGAATAAAAATTTGTATATTTACAGACATGTAGACTATTTAGTTTAGCTGGAACCAATTATTGAGAAGGGAGGGGTAAAAATGAGTTAATCTCCAGTGGACAGGTAAGCAAGAGATAGGGATTTACATTTGGCAAATAAAGTCAGTCACCTTAAATCAGTCCCCTTTCACTGAGAATGACCATAAGACTAGTCAAGGAGCAGTTGGGCAGGGGAAATGCCTTCCTGGGCTTCTTCAAAGGGGCCCCTTGTCGAGGGCTGATTGCTTGCTGTGCTGCCTTAGGAGAGCAACTGAACTTCATAGGAGCCTCTAACCCCACCCTGGGGGATTCAAGTTGACTTCCTGGCCACAGCTAAAGGGAACAAAGGAACTAAATTTTTCCACCCCACCCCCTCTCTCCCAATCCCCCAAACATTCAAGATTGTCTTTAACAACAAAAAAATGATTTATTTGCAACACAACCCAGTCCCCATCACTTCAATACAGCATAGGTATAGAAAAAAGTCACACTGCAAGCATTGTTTCATACAAGGTAGAACTTCAATGCCTCTCAACACAGCAAGCCCATCTTCCCAAGTGACCCATGCCCAGAGCCAAACTGAACACACAAACATGGGCCAGCCCAGAATGAAGTTGGCTCCAAACCTCAGAACATTTCATCCTTCCCCCAGAGTCCTTTAAACTTCCTAATTGCAGCCTTCCTACCCTCTCTACTCCCAACCTCCAAGCCACCAGGGAGCTTTCTTTGTGGGATAACAGGGGTTTTTAAGGGTTACCTAAAATAAGAAAATACCCCGGGAAATCTGTTGTTCCACAGAAAGTTTAAAATGACTCCCCCTATACATAGTTCTAATCATCAGTGACAGCTCTTTACCTCTTTCCTCTAGATACAGGTGGTTTGGAAGTGATTGTCATCTCAGACAGCTCCATACTCATTTCCCTACTGGCCTTATTAAAGGCTGATCTCCTCACCCTAGAGTATAAAGGAATCCCAGGTATCTTCCCCAGGTTCAGAGCCCGAGTGGAAAAGCCCTGATAGCTTAGAAAATGATTCCCTTCCTTCTGTTCCACTCCAAAGATTTTTTAATGGAGATTATTGTCCAAAATCTTCTAATCCATCTGAGAAAAAGGAGTTTTAGATGTAGAGGGAAATCCAAAACACAGGAGCAGACAGTCTTTCCAATCAGGTACCAGTTTCCAGGATTTAGGAGGCAAGGAAGAGGAGTATAAAATCTCAAGTTGCTTTCGTCACCCCAAGTCTTCTAGATCCTCTGAAGATGGACTTCAGGACAATTCCACCGTGATGGTACAATTTCTAGAGTTCTACCATCAGGGACTGGTGACTTTTGACAAGTCACAATTTAAAAAAGACAAGAAAATAGAGAGGGCATCTCCAAAGGAGCATTAAGGGCTCTGACTATTGGTCCAAATATACTGCTGTTTGGTGTCAGAAGTGTTTTTATCAAGTGAGGAGCTCATAAATGGGGAAAGAGCCTTAACACTGAAGGCAAAGAATAGAACCCAGAGACTGGGTAGGGGATCACTTGCAGCTTTAACAGTAATATTTATTTTAAACCCTTCTCCAATTTCTCAGGGACACCTGAGCTAGCTGCATCTTTGCTCTCACCTGCATGTGCAGGACTGGGCAATCATATCCTCATACTCCTTGTACAAGATACTCCCATTCGCCTCAATCAGAAGGACACTAATGGGAACATACTTATAAGGGACACAGGAGGGCCGAGGGACACTGGGGTCCACCAGTTCATTGACAAGGTTCTGGATGATGGCGTGATTGGGAGAATTGAGACCGTAGTGTAGTACCCGAGGGCAGACTCCCTTACAGTAGTTTGGGGTATAGAAATGGGGTGCAATGATCCAGTGATCCCAGCCCAGCTGGCGGAAGCTGACTTGGAAAGGGTGAAGGGAGCACTGGTTACTTTCAGGCCCGTCATGCTCCCTGGAGGGGCCAGGAACCTGAGATGACGTGCTGCCTGCTTGCCGGGCCCTCCGCAAAAGAAGAGAAGAATTTCTCTCTGGAAACTCTTCCAGGCCTCGGGGGAGAAGCCTGGCCATCTGAACACTTTGAGTGTCATTGAAATAGAGTAATAAGAAGGCAGTGTCCAACAATGAAGTGCCCTGCCACTGGAACTCAGAAACTTCACTCCCTTTAGGCTGCTGACACACGAAGCGGAGTCGTAGGACCCTGCGCCCCTGATTGTTCCAGAGCTTTTGCCCAACATGTGGCGTGATATCCATCTCTGTCCAAGCTTTGGGCAACAGGGAAGGCCTTGAGGAGACTCTTCCTGAAGGAGGAAAGTGATGGGTTGGGCTTTTCTGGACCCAGGGCTCCACGTGGCAGGAGAGGTGGAAGTGAGCTAGGTGAAATTGATGACGGTAAACCACAGTGGCCCTTACTAGTTTGTGTGCTACTCGGTTCAGTCTCAGAGGAAAGTCCAGGGTCTGTATGTGCCAGGGGCCTGCATAAGAGGGAACAAGAGCAGAGCATTAGCTTCTTACCTCCAAGCCAGAGTCTCCCTTGCAAACCGCTCAGTACAAACTGACAGCTATAAGCAGCCCTAAAATTCATTCAAGATCATAAGAGCCATCGTCTATTGATCAATTACTGATGTATTACATGCTTCACATGCATTTACTCTTTAATCCACAATAGCCTTACAAGGTAGTTATTATCCCCATTTTGCAGACAAGGAAATTGAAACTCAGAGAAGCTATACCAGAGGAGACACAGCCAGGGTGTGTTAGAATCAAGATTCTAGCCCATCTTCTTTCCCTTAAGAGAAATGCTGTCTCATTTTTAGGCCACTCACAGCACTAGACTGAGAAATACACCTCAAATACAGAATTAATACGTGTATATGTTGTATGTATCATTAGTTGACAGTTAAATGTGACCAATTAGGAGAATCAATGAGACAGACATGAATTAACAACAAATCCTCCTGCTATATCACTATACAGAAGCAACTTTAGGGTGACAGTCCAACATTGGGGGATACAACCTGCCATCACTTCAAATCCGGGGTTGAGATGCCACCAAATAATTTTGTCTATCCACCTCTAGTGAGGGCAGGTATTTTGCCATTTCTGCCTTCTATCAGAATTTCTTCTTGAGCAGCGATTCCCTTCTGAGGCCGTTTCCCCCTTAACCCTCAGTCTCTCCTTTTTCCGTTCCTTCCTGGAAATGATTCTTCATTTACCCCATTCATGGTACCACCATTCCCCTAAATACCATTCTCAACAAGGTCCTGGGCATATAAATATTTTGCTAAGAATTCTACTAGAAGCTGCATGCCTCTGAGTGATGAGTTTTCATCTCAACTGTGATGCTGACACCCAGTGGCCAAAAGGTTGGAAAGAGGGGCCTCCAGTCCCTTGACCTTCTGCGCCCTCTCCTGGCAAAGGTCAAGAGCAACCATTACCAAAACCAAGCATAGCAGGAAAAAGCCTTCTGTCATCTTCAAATATGACTTAACATGTCCATGTCAGTTTACATGATTATTCAGCTAACCTTCCTTTGCCACTGAATCCATGAGCCTGGGATACTTCAGGAGTCTGGGGGTGTTCAACATACAATCTCTTGAATGTCTTGACGCATCAAGGTATTTTTTTAATGTATCTAAGTTCCAGGTATATAGCATCATAATTCAACATCTCTGTACACTACAGAGTGATCACCACCACAAGCCTGGTTTTACCATCATCTCTCACCACACAATTGATTCCCTTCACCTATTTATCCCACCTCCTCCCAATCACCTTCCCTGCTGGTAACCACTAACATGATCTCTGTAATTTAGCTTGTTTTTTGTTTGTTTGTTTGTTCATTTGTTTTGTTTTGTTTTATAGATTCCACAGGAGTGAAATCATATCGGGTTTTTTTTTTTAAAGTTCAGTTTCCAAACTCATGCTTAATATGCCCTCAGGTTTGGGGCATTTGGACATCATTCCCACATGGCCCAAGCCGGGCTTGTATTTGCTTTCTCAACTCACTCCACCCTCCCATCCTCCAGTAATCTTTCCTAGAGGCCCACCCATATATCTGCCCCACCCAGCCTGAAAAGGAATCCTCTAGCAGGCTGTCTGGTGAGGAACTGCCCTTTCCTTTCAGACCCTGACATCACATATTTCCTGCAGCAGGGTGGGGTTGCTAAGGATCAGAGCCAGGAAGGGTCTGCTCAGAACCTTTCAGGGAAATGGCTGACTCACACATCCTGTGTGATTGAACCTGGAATATCTCTCCAGGCAAGTTCGATTCAGCTGGTTCATCTCCTGATGGAAAAGTTCAGGCCCTGCTCTCTTGTCATTCATTTCTGGATCCTTTCCAGAGTCCCTAGGTGCCAGTATGTCTCACAGTCAGACCAGGATACTGGCCTAATTTTAGGCATCCTCCTTTCTAGCCTCATTATCATCAGTACAAAATTGATTTGTGCAGCTTTCTGCTGCACTTAGGAGTGAAATTCAAATCGCCTGTAATGGCCTCCAGGTCCCTGCCTCTCATCAGCCTCATATCCTGCTGTTCCCCACAATCTCACTAAATTCAGCCCATCCTGACCTTCCTTCTGTTCAAGTCAGACAAGCTTGTTTCCACCCATTAGGCTACCGCCCATGTTGCATGTGCCTAAATCAGACTGCTCTCTAACTGCTCTCATGGCTAGCTTATCTTACAGACCTCCGTGCAAATGTTGACTCTTCAGAGATGCCTTCCCTGATGATCTCTTGCAAAGGGAAGTTTTTCTTGATATCAGAACCACCTATTCTATTCTTTGATAGCACTTGCCACAATTTACAACCATCTGGGTTTACTTCCCTGTCTCACCCATGAGAGCCATGCCAATCTTGATCCCATCCCCTAAGCTGGCATCTAGAACGATGCCTAGCACTTAGCTGTTGCCAAATCAATTATGTGTTGAGGGAATCTCCACCCACGCCAAGTTATTTTCTTTTCCTTAATCAGAGTGCATTGCCCTTCCCTGTGTGCATAGTCTCGTTACTCCTTCCACAAAGTCCAGCTTAAATGCCACCTCCTCCATGAGGCCTTCCAGCTGTCTCACTGTTTCCCACTACGTGCTGTAAGCAGCAACCCATTTCTTCTTTGGAGTCCTGGGAGCCCTACTACTTATCCTTTTCAAAGCATTTGCCGTGCTGTAACACCATTATGTGATTATTTATCTATCTGTTCTATTAGAGTAGGTCAGGGAAGCAGTTATTGGCCTCTTTATACCCAACCCAAACACCATGCTTGGTAATCAGTTAAAATCAGTTAAGCCGTCAGCACAGCAGGGTAATTAAAAGCACAGGCTCTGGAGCCTGAAAGCCTGGGTTAGAAGCCCACCTCTATCAATTACTATGTTACATCGAGCCTTGGGTTCTCCACCTATAAAATGGGTTCATAGCACCGACCTCTTAGGTTAGCGGGGATGATTAAGGAAGACAATGTTTGTAAAGTATTTTGCTCAATGCCTGACACGTGGTAAGCTCTCACTAAAAGTTAGCTAGGAGAATGGTGGTGGTTTTACCTGGAGAAGAGAGGATAAAAGAGTTTCATCTCTGCGACTAGCAAAGGCTTAAGATTGACCTCACCAGGTTCCTAAGATTTCCTTGAAGTTGATGACTGCGTTCCTTAGAGAGCCCTACATTTCAGGAGCCCATGGCTGCCCTAGAACAGCATCTAATACAGATGTTTGAAGTAGAAGCCACCATGATGAAAACAAAAAAAAATTTCCAAATATATATTTTTTGGTACCAAAACCCCAAAGGAGCAACATGGTCTCCATTAAAAAAAAAAACTGCTTAGTATACAAGGATATTGGGGTAGTGCATTGAAACACCTAAGTAGTTATGGACAGACTTCAGAGTCAGACAGACTTGAGCTCAAATCCTATCTCTGCCACCCACATTCCTTGTGACTTCTGCAGGTTATTTAACCTCTCTGGGCTTTTCTTACCTTAAAAAATTAGGCTAAGTGCTCCATGACAGCTAGTGAGAGTAGCTGTCAGTAAGGATTAAATACAATAGCAGATGCTCACGGAGCCTGGTATACAGACTCAGATGTTTGCCTGTTTCTGTCCTCTCTGACACCTTGTAAATTTCCTAAACTCAGCATCCTGTACTCTTTGACTTCTAAGAATAAAACAACACAAACAGCCCTCCACAGGAACATACATGGAGATTTCTTGATTATACTTTTCCACGATATAACAAACAGTAAGACTCTCTTTGAAAGATAGGAGCTGATGTGTCAATCAGTTGCCCTGGGGCCTGGGAGAGATTCCTCAGGTCGGCCCCAAGGCAATCTGTTCTTAAATTGGGGCCTAAAGGGAAACAGGCTTGGAGCAGCTTCTCCCAAGTTTACCATCCTTTGAAAACCAAGCCTGAGAAAACCACTTGCCCGCCAGGCAATGAAGCCCTACAATAAATTCACAAATCCCCTTTTCTCTACACTCTTCTTCCCCATTTTTCTCCCTTCCAGGACAGTGTGGTCTGATAACTCACCTCTGAGATGCCTTGCTACATTTGCCAATGGCTTCACCAGCCTCACCATGGTGGCCCCGATGGTGCGGTTCTCCCTAGGATGCCCATGCATATCAGCTGAACGCTGGTACAACTCCAGCATATACCGCAAGGGATGCCCTAGGACCGGTGGCTTCCTCTGCTGCTTGCCAGGGACTTCTTCCAGCAGCTCCCGAATCAGGGGCAAAGTAGTGGCCTCAGGCAGTAGGGCAACAGAGGGCTGCCCTACCTGTGTCATTTGGACCATGTGTTCCATAAAAAGCACCAGTCCCCAAAGAAGAAGGATTCTAAGGATGCTGAAAAGGACCATCTTGAAAGGCTTGGTGTTCAACCACACGTCCCGGCACAAGCCCCAAGGATGCCACTTTGACTCTTTCCTTTCACAAAGGTAACAGCATCCAGGCTCCACTATCACAAAAGATAGGGCAAGAAAAAATGAAAGGCAGGCAGGCAGGTCCTATGTTGCTTGCTCTGGGAGGATCTCCTGGACCAAAATGGGGTCTCCTCTTTGCATCAAAAGAAGCAGAAACAGCAGGTGAGACAAGGCAGCTTTCCCCTCCTGCTCTCCAGGACTGGGAACAAAATCATACTTATTTGGAGGCTGAGGTAGCTTAAAAGGAGAGGTCTATCGCAGGACCTGCTCCCTTACCTTATCCACTAGGATGAAAAGAAGCAGCCCTAGCCTGCTCTGCTCCACAGCTTTAAAGGTAGTCTCTTAATCAGTCCTTAAAGGGCCAGAGGCCTCCTGCTCGCATCCCATTTCCATGCTACTTTTCCTAATACAACATTCCCCAAAATGTGCTCTGCTAAGGACTTGCAGTGAAACTATTGGAGGTAATTGTTAAGAATTCAGGCTTCCAGGTCGAGACCAAAACATGGACTCCCTGGGATAGGGCTCCAGAAGTCTGAATCTTAACAAATACACCAAGAAGTTCCTATAAACACTAAAATGTGGAAACCACTGTGTGGATGTGGTTGCTGGAGTTTGAAGAAGGTGCCTTAACAGTGGTTCTCAATCTTGACTCTGCATTGGAATCACCTGGGAAGCTGTAACTATTGTGGATGCCTGGGTACCATTACCAGAGATTCTGATGTAGTGGGTCTGGGGTGTTACCAAGGCATCAGAATTTTTTTAAGTTCTGCAGGTGACTTTAATGTGCAGCCAAGTTTGAGAATCCTGACTTAGAACTTTCTGGTTTTTCCCATGGAAGGGGTTGCGATCCTGAGTGCACTTCATCAAAGAAGCCTGGGGCAGTAGAAGATGAATCTGTGGAAGTTGGCTGGGAGCTCACCTAGCTTGGATGGTTAATGGAAGGCATCAGGGCTGAGCCAGTTAATGCTACCCAAGACCAGGATTCCATAGAAAAATGGTAAGTGTAGTCCTGGCTCTGTCCAAGTAGAAGCAGTTTGCTGGATGAGGCTCTAATGAGAAGGTGGGACAGGAGCTCAAGATGTGTCTCCTGTGGAACAGGTGTGGACCTTGTAAACAGACAGGACCTGTGTTTGAATTGTGATTCTGTCTCTTATTAGCAGTCATTTAACCTCTCAAGGTAAATCTCTTTGTTTCCCTGAGCGTTAGTCTCCTCACCTGTAAAATGGAGAAAAGATGTTTTTTCTCACAGCTTGTTGTGAGGATTCAAGGAAATAACCTATGTTAATTCCACAAAACCTAATTAGACACATGATATATGGTTACATGCTCAAAATTATTTGTTCCCTCCCTCTGTTTTTTCTAACATGGACTTGGTCCCCAGCATGTATTGCAAAACAAAAGGCCTGGGCCCTCTAGGTCTGGACTCAGTCCCAACTCAACAACCTATTAACTGGTGACCTCAAGCAAGATTTCTCCCATCCTGAGTTTCTTCATTTGTACCTCTGGCTCCTACAGAGAGTTATTGTTGTCAGTGTTGTGTACATTTTTATTGTATACAATGATATACAAGCAAGGAATATAAGCAGATGAGTCACGACAGGCAAACTCTGAATGGTGAAAACATGACAAGATGTAAAATAAATAATTTTCTGATGGGTATAGCTCAGTAGAAGCGCACATGCTTAGCATGTACAAAGTCCGAGGTTCGATCCCTAGTATCTCCATTAAAAAAGTTTAAATGCAACTTAAAACCACATAAGATACGATTCTACACCCATTGTATTGACAACATTAAAAGTCTGATGCTGTTAAACTCAGGTGAGGATACAGAATGCAGGTAACTCTCTTACACTGCTGGTGGGAAGGTAACTTGGTACAATCATTTTAGAGAGCAAACTGGCATTATCTCTAGTGAGTTTGAAGATGTATAATTCAGCAGATGTATAATTCAGCTAGAACAGTAGCTTTTAGACATTTTTTAGACTTTTTTTTAGACATTTTTTAGACATTTTTTGTCTGTGATTCACAGGAATAAATATATCTTAAACCCAATGCAAACACAAGCACAGACACTCACACACACACACACATACATACTTGAAGTAAAGATTTCCTGAAACAATTCTTATACTTACAACATATTGGGAGGGGTAATATATAATAATGAGTCAGAACACGGGTCTGGAGTCAGAATCCTACATTCAAATTCCAGCTTTACCACTTATTAGCTTGACCTTGGGCAAGTTACTCAACTTCTCTGTGCCTCACTTTCCTCATCTGTAAAATGAAAACCATGGCCTCTTTCAGCTTCAGTTTTCTAAGACATATGTAAAATGGGATTAATCAAAAGACTTATCTCACAGGATTTTTATATTAAATGAGTTAATACATGTAAATCACTTAAAAGAGTGCCTGGTACAAAGAAAGTACTAGACAGGTTAATTATTGTTACATTTGATGCAAGTTGTGCTCTGCAAAATGCTGGGCTCATGCTGAAGTGCTAATTCTGGCCTCATGAGCTATGGAGAGGCAGCCAAGATGTTTCTTTGTTCTCCGTGTCCATACTTCTCCGTCCTCTCTTACCCTCTTCTCTGCCTCCCGACATTCTCTTTGGCCCTTGACCTCTGTCTGTTACCAATTTTCACTTCCTATTTTCTAGTGAACATAACTAAATAAAAGAGCAAATTGTCAGGACAAATAGCAAAGGATCCATATAAAAGTTTTGGTCATAGTTTTCTTTGATGTTTCTGTGGTATTTGAGTGGGATTATATCTGTCAAGAACATGTTTTTTCCGTAGTAGTGAGATTTTGATACAGGAGCAAAAGAAGTAAAAAGAGACAACATATTACACTGGAAAGAACATGATTGGGGTTAGAATCCCTGGTTCTGCCATTTTTGTCTGTTGCTTCACCTTTCTGCATCGCAGCTTTCTTAGATGTAAATTGAAACTATTCTTTAGGGCTGTGATGAGATTTAAATGGTATCATGTAAATAAAGTATGTAGCATATAGATAATCCTAAATGAATGTTAAATTTTATCATTAATAGCCTATGATTTTATAGCATATGTAAAGTGTTCCTGACTGAAGGAAATATCCGCTCAGCATCCTTCTAAAGTTCAGCTAAATTTTTATTCCATCTCTCTGCTCACCAAGGCTTCAGGAGACTTGCCTGATTGAATAGGTCAGCTTTCTTAGTCACAGAAAAATGTCCAATTTCTTATTTCAGAAAAAGATCCCCAAACCAACTCCATTCTTCACTAGAATTGAAAGAAGTTGTCATGAGTGTTTCCTGGAAATGCCCCCTGGTGGGCCTGATGTATGCTAGTGCCCCAAATTCCCAGAAGAGGGCACCAACTGTCTTCCCAGCCATATGGTTGGAAGGATTGGGTGGAGGGGCCAGTTATAGGTGATTGGAACAAAACCTACTAAAGGATATTTACCAGGCCTTTCTGCTTTAGAAAAAGCCAGTATGTGAAAACACTAATTGTGTGAATTGGACAGTTTAGGAGGTGATTATTGACATGACAAAAAAGGTTCTTGACATAAAAAAATGGGTCACTACACGTTGCTTTTAGCAGCAGGGAACCTTAATGCACAGTGTGGGTTGGCTTTTCAAACTAGAATGTGCTGGGCACACTGGTAAAATACAGGAAATTTACAAAAGAGTAGATTTTTATCCAATTTTTGGGAGCATGACTATTGTTTAAGGTATGCATGTAGAATGGATTCCTTCTTTTACAGGCTTACGATTTGCATATCCTTGTAGTTGTGTTTGTTCAACAAATATCTAATAAGTACCTCCTATGTGGTTGTGTAAGGTGTTCAAGTTGCCAGCCTATTGCCAGACTTCCTGGGTACAAATTCCAGCTCTACCACTTAACTACCTTTGTAATTTTGGCCAATTGACTTAATCTCTCTGTGCCTCAGTTTCCTCATCTGATAACAAAGATAATAATAGTACTATTTTAGAAGACTATTGTGAGGATTAAATGATTTAATGCATGTAATAAGCATACTATGTTCTAGACACTATACTAGACCCTAGGAGTACACAAATTAATAAGACAAGTTCTCTGTCTTTAACACTCCCAGTACCATGCTAGGCACTGAGGTAGGTTGGAGGAAACCAAGAAAAAAGCAGATAGTTTCTATCTCAAGAAGATAATAACCTTATAGGGACATAAAAGATAGGAAACATTTCCCATAACCTTGATATTTCCTCTGATTACTCTTCTGAGTTCTTAAAATGGACCTATTTTCTAGATGTTCTGTTAAAAAAAATCACTTTCCTTAAAATAGAGTATGGTATATTTTATAGAAATAGTTATTAATTTGGCACTAAACTATATCCTTTTACATATTATATCTCATTTTACTTTCCTATCTGTGAGTTAAGCATTAGTAGTCCCATTAATAGGTAAAGAAGCTGAAGATCAGAAAAGGATACTTGCCCAAGGTTGTACAGCTCTCAAATAGTTGAATCCACTGGGATTTGGACTCAAGTCAGGCTGACCTCAGAGCCCCTCTCTTTGTATCTTGTAAGTTGTTATATAAGCTGCCAATGAGCATTTAGCCCCCTAAGAAGACTCGGTTCCCCTATAAGGTA
This sequence comes from Camelus ferus, assembly GCF_009834535.1. Taxonomy (NCBI): domain Eukaryota; kingdom Metazoa; phylum Chordata; class Mammalia; order Artiodactyla; family Camelidae; genus Camelus; species Camelus ferus. Next base: position 44,568,002 of record NC_045732.1, on the reverse strand, counting down.
ATCCCACATGGATGCAGAATTTTACCCCTCATCATTGTTTATAGACCATATCACTCCAAGGCAACCAGATGGTCATGTTTTATTTTAGCCAAGTAAGCAAGCAAGAGCTAAGCATGATACACTCTGAAGATCCTTTTGGCCTCAGGATTACCTGGTGTAGCCTTTGGAGGTTTGGGTCATTTCTGGATAATTTAGTCATCAGTAATCATTGATCACAATTCCCATTCTCTGGCCTCCCTCCATGTGGTCCCAGTAGCTACCTGTATTTCTTTAATTTGATAGTAAAGCAAATGGCTAGGTAACTGACTTCCTACATAAGAGATAGGGAGACTATCCTTTCCTTGAAAGTCCTACAGATACTGGCTGCATACATATCACTCCATCTGCTATTATATGTCAGCTTCACAGGGGTTGGGCATGGCTAAATACCAATGGCTCCTGGGCCAGAACAATTCAGTACAAGGAAGACATTCTGGATGCTTGGATCAGGGAAGAAGGAGGTTAAGAGTCACCTCTTCAAAGACTCAGCAGCTATTCTCCTGCTCTGAAGGTTTACAAGCCCTGCCCTCATCCTAGAAGTAAAGTTTGGTGTTGAAGAGGAAAATATCTAGAACTTGGACCTATGCCAAGCACTTGAGATCAACAATGGGAAGTATAAGGGATTATTTTAGAATGATCACTTTCTCTCTCTAAACAAATCCTTGACACAGTCCTGCTGAGTCAGACAGGGCTAGAATGACTTTATCTTATTTTTAACTTCTGATGTCAGGAAGAAAATGTTCAGGTTGATGTTTCTTCTTCACGGTCCATAAGAAGTATTCCCTTACCCTACTACTGTGACATGACTTCTGGAAAGATAAGAGATAAGCCCCCATGGACCTGGGAGCCAGAATCTGGGACAGGGATACTGTGGGTCATGGGGTTCGGAGGTACAGATTCCTTGTCTCAGCCTTTACACCTTAGAGTCTAATCTTTACTGCTCCACTGGGGCCATGAAGAGAGTCCAGTTTCATCTCTAACACTGAAACCAAAAGTTGAAGAAGAAAGCATATCTGTGAAAGATAAATTAGTTGCATAAACTTGGAGAAATTCCAAAACATCAGCCAAATTTCTGAGCACACCTCAAATCTTTTGGATTCTCAGGAAAATCTAGTGACCATTTTAAGGCTATTTTTCTCTTTATCTCTTCTCAGGTTAAAGAAAAGCTGATAGATTCTATTTGACATAGTATTGGAAGTCCTAGTTACGGCAATCAGACAAGAAAAAGAAATAAAAGGCATCCAAATTAGAAGGGAAGAAGTAAAATTGTCACTATTTGCAGATGACATAATACTATATATAGAAAACCCTAAAGTCTCCACCAAAAACTAGTAGAGCTAATAAACAGATTCAGTAAAGCTGGAGGACACAAGATTAATGTACAGAAAGTTGTTGCTTTTATATACACTAATAATGAACTATCAGAAAAAGAAAGAAAGAGAACAGTCTCACTAAAAATCACATCAAAAAGAATAAAATACCTAGGAAATTAACTAAGGAGGTGAAGATCTATACTCTAAAAACTATAAAACATTGATGAAGGAAATTGAAGATGATACAAAGAAATAGAAAGATACCCTGTGTTCATGGAGTGGAAGAATTAATATTGTTAAAATTTCCATACTGCCCAAAGCGATCTACAGATTTAATGCAACCTCTATCAAAATACCCATGAATTTTTTTAGAGAACTGGGAGAAATAATCCTAAAATTTATATGGAACCATAAAAGACCCCGAATTGCCAAAGCAATCTTAAGGAAAAAGAACAAAGCTGGAGGTATAACCCTCCCAGACTTCAGACTATACTATAAAGCAACAGTAATCAAAACAGCATGGTACTGGCATAAAAACAGACACATAGATCAATGGAACAGAATAGAGAGTCCAGAAATAAAACCACATACCAATGATCAATTAATCTACAACAAAGGAGGCAAGAATATACAATGGAGAAAAGACAGTTTCTTTAATAAGTGGTGCTGGGAAAACTGTACAGCTACATGTAAAAGAATGAAATTAGAATATCTTCTCATATCATATACAAAAATAAAGTCAAAATGGATTGAAGACCTAAATGTAAGAAACAAAATCATAAAGCTTCTAGAAGAGAACATAGGCAGGACACTCTGTGACATAAATTGTAGCAGTATTCTTTTTTTTTTTTTGGATCAGCCTCCTAATGCAAAATAAACAAAAGCAAAAATAGACAAACAAGACCTAATTAAACTTAGCACAGCAAAGGAAACCAATGAGAAAATGAAGACAACTCATGGAGTGGGAGAGTATCATTTGCAAATGATATGACCAATAAGGGGCTAATATCCAAAATATATAAACAGCTCATACAAATATCAAAAATATCAGAATATCAAAAAACCTAAACAACCTAATTAAAATATGGGCAAAAGGTCTGAATATACATGTTTCCCAAGAAGACATAGAGATGGCCAACAGGCACATGAAAAAATGCTCAACATTGCTAATCACCAGAGAAATGCATATCAAAACCACAGGATATCACTTCACACCTGTCAGAATGGCTATCATCAAAAAGAACACAAATAACAAATGTTGAAGAAGGTGTGGAGAAAAGGGAACCCTTGTACACTGTTGATGGGAGTATAAATTAGTGCACCCACTGTGGAAAACAGTATGGATGTTTGCCAAAAACTAAAAATAGAACTAACATATGACCCAGAAATTCCACCCCTAGGTTTGTATCCAAAGAAAATGAAAACACTAATTTGAAAAAATACATGTACCCCAATGTTCGTAGCAGCACAATTTACAATAGTGAAGACATGGAAGCAACTCAAGTTCCCATCAACAGATGAGTGGATAAAGAAGATATGGCATATATATATATATATAACTAAGCCACAAAAGAGAATGACATTCTGCCATTTGCAACAATATGGATGGACCCAGAGAATATTATGCTTAGTGATATAAATCAGACAAAGACAAATATTCTGTTATCACTTATATGTGAAATCTAAAAAATAAAATGAATGAATATAACAAAACAAACTGACTCACAGATATAGAGAACAAACTAGTGGTTTACCAATGAGGTGAGAGAAGGGGGGAGGGGCAATATAAGAGTAGGGAATTAAGATGCACAAACTACTATGTATAAAATAGTGTAGCAACAAGGATATATAGTACAGCACAGGGAAATACAGCCATTATTTTATAACAACTTTAAATGGAATATAATCTTTAAAAATATTGTATACCTGAAACTAAAATATTATTGGAAATCAAGTATAATTCAATAAAAAAAAAAAGGAAAGAAAAAAGAAAAGCTGGTGGAAATCCCTTGGAGAGGCCTTGGGGCAAAAAAAGAATAAGGAAATATAGTAGTCAGCTCCAACTTGGGAAATGGTTATAAAAATCTTGGGAACTTTGAGAACTTCACTGAGTTGTCAAAAACAGATCTCAATCTTTCAGGCTATCAACTTATCAGACCCTGAACTGAGCCTCTCAAATTAGAATACCCTTCTTTAATAGTGGACTATATGCCCTTTGTGAAAAACTTGTATTCATTCACTCATTCATACCTATATTGACTGAATGAGTATTTATTAACTACATACTGTGTGTTAGTTCTCAGTGTGGAGGACACATAAGAGAACAATACTGATAGTGTCCCTGTCCTCAAAGAGTTTACAGTCAAGTAGGGGAGAAAGGCAGTATGTAGACATCCTCAAAAATGAATAAATATTTAAAATTATAATGGAGTGCTGTGAAGAAAAATTAGGGGCCACCCTGGGGGTGTAATTCAGCAGGAGATGAAGGTGTGATGGAAGAGCCAGTTTTGTCAGATGAGTCTGGTAGGTCCATCCAAGGAAGTGACATTTAAATTGAGACATAAATGTTAAGTAGGAGTTCACCAGGTAAAATCTAGGGGGAAGAATGTTCGAGGAAGAGGATACATCAATATAAACTACTCAGCCATAAAAATCGACAACATAATGCCATTTGCAGCAACATGGATGCTCCTGGAGAATGTCATTCTAAGTGAAGTAAGCCAGAAAGAGAAAGAAAAATACCATATGAGATCGCTCGTATGTGGAATCTAAAAAACAAAAACAAAAACAAAAACAAAAAAACAAAGCATAAATACAAAACAGAAATAGACTCATAGACATAGAATACAAACTTGTGGTTGCCAAGGGGGCAGAGGGTGGGGATAGACAGGATTTCAAAATTGTAGAATAGATAAACAAGATTATACTGTATGGCACAGGGAAATATACACAAGAGCTTATGGTAGCTCACAGAGAAAAAAAGGTGACAATGAATATATGTATGTTCATGTATAACTGAAAAATTGTGCTCTACACTGGAATTTGACACAACATTGTAAAATGATTATAAATCAATAAAAAATGTTTAAAAAAAAGACTCTGAGGCAAAAAACAAAACAAAACAAAAACCACCTGTGTGTCCTCAAGGAATTGAAAGAAGGCAAATTTGGCATGAGCACAGAATATGAAATGAGGCTTGAGAATTCAGCAAGGGTCAAACCATGCAGCGGCAATTTAGGCAACATCAGTTATTTTGTATTTGGGAGAGGAAGGTCTTAAGAATAACTGAATTCTGGTATGCTTCATTGGAAGAATGGTAGTCTTTTTATTGAGTTGCAAAGCACTGGAAGAAGAGCAACTTTAGATAAAAGATAATGAGTTTGATTTTGGACATTAACTATTTCAAATGCATGTTAAGTAAGCGATTGCATATACTGCTTTAAAGTTCAGAAGAGAAATCTAGAAATACTGAATTGGGAGTTATTGGCATATACATTATTATTGAAGACATGGGAATGGTTGAGTTCATCTGGAGGAGAAAGTTCAGAGTGAGAAAATGAGAGAGTCTAGGGTGAAACTTGGGTGATTCCAACATTTTAAGATTGAGAAGAGGTAAGAGGGCCAAAGAGGCAATAGGGGAGCCAGGAGAAGGCTGAGCTTAGAAGCTAAAGAAAGACAATGTTTCAAGAAGGAAATGATTAACTGTATTGAATTACGCACAGAAGTAAAGAATATGAGAACAAACAAGTGACCATTGGATTTAGCATCAAGGTCATTGATAACCTGAGGGAGAGCTGTGTTTGGTGAAGTAGTGGTAGCACTAATCTGATTGTATTGGGTTTGGGAGTGAATAGGATGTGAGACAATAAAAAAGCGAGACTAGAAATTCCTTTCAGAAGTTTGGTTGTAAAAGAGAAAAATTAGAGATAAAGTGATAGCTCGAGGAATGTGTGGGATCCAGGAAGTGTTTTTAATGGGAGAAACTCATAAGAGCTGATGGGAAAGTATCATGTACCAACTCTATTTTTCAGGCTCCAAGGACCATAAATTAGTCAAGGTTAGGCTGTAGATAGAATGCTTGGGCCCACTGCCAACAAAAGCAGATTCCCTTGAGGTGTCCTGAGCAGACACAACTGTACTGTTGTTCTTGGTTGCCTTTAAATAAGCTACACTTTAATTTCTCTGATGACCCCTATAAAGGAAGAAGGGTTTTCCTATAACTTTTATAGGCTAAGGACCTGTTTTTTGCTTGGATGATATTTGAAGCTATCTTTAGTTTTTCTCAACATTATTCATACTGTGACTACTTGAGTAACCTTTCTAAACTTACATCTGATCATGTCACTGTCCTGCTTAATAAATTTCAACTATTCTCCTCTACCTTCAAGATAAAGTCCTAAACTCCTCAGAATGACAAGAAAGGCCCTTTCTTTTTTTTTTTTTTTAAGTTTAACTCTTTTTAAAATTCTTTCTTTTGGGGGCAGGGGGTTATTAGGTTTATAAATAAATAAGTAAATTTAATGGAGGTACTGGTGATTGAACCCAGGATCTCGAGCATACTAAGCATGTGCTCTACCACTGTGGTATGCCCTCCACCCAAGCAAAGCCCTTTCTGATCTGACCTATAACTGTTTCTCAGGTCTCATCTATGTTCACATGCACATTTGCATTCTATGCTTCATTTAAACCCAAGTACTTACAGTTTTTTGAACCAAACTCTCCCTTAATCCCTGCTGTCTTTTCTCATGCTGTTTACTTTGCCTAGAATGCCTTCAGCTGAGGTGCTCAACAAAAATGTTTAAATAAATGAATAAGTAAATGAATGAATGAATGAATGTGTTTACCTCAGTTTCCTTGGCCATTTTTGAGAGTGGCTGTGTGGCTATCTATGGTGATGATTGGGGTATTTATTTAGGGAAGCTGGAAGACACTTAATGTGGTAGGATTTCAGGGAATCATTGAGATTCTCACTGCATTAGACCATCACTCCTGTTAGCTTATCACTGGGCCTTATCCCATGAGTTTTCTCTCCCTGAGCAAAGGCTTGGTGTTACTGGAAAACTCTGAGGGAGGGAGGAGTGCTTAAAAAAGAAAGAGGGGGCCAGACAGAGAAGTTGGAAGGGGGATGCAGCTGTTAGGAAAAGCTAATAGTACCACTTTGACCAGAACTGATGTTGTTGTGATGGCACTGGAGCAGAAACAAGCCAATCTGAAATATAACCAAGTGCAAGGGAAAATTTTGACATAGAGCCTAAAACATACATTGGGCAATTTTCATCATCCTGTTGTTGACCTAAAAGGCAGATTAAAATCATTTATATTCTCCCACCCCCAGATGCCTAATGTAGAAAACTAAGTGGAATGCAGCAGGGGGTTCAGGCCATTTCCGGAGGTAGATCATTTTCAGTAGAGCCTTTTAGGTTTGAGAAGAAATGACATGGGTGGATTAGGATCCCCTAGCAAAGCCAAGTCCATAAGACAAATGGCTCTAGAAAATCCCAGGCTTTTCATAGTCCCTGTGTAGGGACAGGAGAGGCCTGGTTCACAGATCTCTGGTGAAAGAACAAGATACCTCCTCCTCTGTCCACTTTCAGGCCTACCCAAAAGGAGATCAAACCAACCCAGTCTACTGGGCTTTTCTGGGACAGCTAGGATTGATGTTTCTGGGAGTCCAGTATCCCAGGTCAAAAAATTTCTACTCTTCCCCACGACCCTGGACTAGAATAGTAGGTAAGAAATAAGAAAATCAAACTCAATTATACTTTCCCTTTTTACTCTGCTCCCTGTCAGCTACTAAGCATAACTTCCTTCCACTGGAAAATTTTATTAGTTCTTTGAAAAAACAGGAAGTTGGAGACTTGGATATGAGATAAAGCTTGGGAAAACATAAGCTACAAAGGAGCATTATAGGCGTGGTTAAATAAAGTTCCCATAGAAGTTTTCAAAGGGTTGTCGAAGGAACATGGACCTTGTTCAAATTCCACTTTGTTCAAATTCTACCTTTGCCAACTTATTAGGTACATAATCTTAGAAAAGTCCCTCACTGAGCCTCAGTTTCCCACTTGTAAAATGAAGCTAATAGTACCAACTTCACCCATATGACAATTGAATGCCTGGGCACCTAAGTGGTAGTCAGTCAATGTTAGTTAAGTTTTGCCCATTTGTGGAAAATAGTGGAGTGGTAGCTGAATCTTGTCCTGAGGGACAAGAATTTTGAAATCCTGATTTCTGGGTAGAACAGAAAGGATTTGGCTAAGCACTCAGATCTTACATACTGCGTATGTAGAGGGGAAGGTCATTGGATGGATGAAGTACAAGTCTAGCTGGAAACTATTATTTGGGAAATTTCTATATGGATAAGCTGAGTTTGTGGGAGGGTAATATGTAAGTGGATGATGTAACAGGGCCTGTGATACCATAAAATCTGGACTTCTTACCCTGTCTGAATGAGATTTGTACTTGTTGTGTTATCTTGCATAATCCACAAAGTTTCCCAATTCTAATCACTTTCTCTCCCCTCCTGCCCTCTCTCCCACCATCAAATCAGGAAGTTATACAGAGTAATTATTATTTACAAACTATGAAGCTCTGAATACTCTGGAGAAGGGAAAGGAGGGTAAAAAGACAGAGAGAGAGGAAGGGAGGGAGAGAGAGGGAGGGAGGGGAGGAGAGAGACAGAGAGAGAGAAACAAGGTGTCATCAGTGGGAGAAGGCAATCTAGACAGATGCTCTGGAAGATGTTTGCGTAAGAAGGGATATGGTTGGCATTTAACTTGTGGAACTTGAGACTGGAAGTCATAACTGTCTCTGCCAAGAGTGGAATTTGGTTGATTGGCCCAATTAGAAGGCCTTGCTTTGAGGAACCTAAGATAGAGGTGGAGAACATGAGTTCATATTGTATGACATGGACATTTTTACAGGATTGGTAAGGATTTTGTGGTATGAGTAAAGCCGGGACAACGGGAAAATAATAATTTTCCATGCAATCAATGGGGTGATGTTTTAAAAAATTGCTCAATCATTTATGTAAGGAACTTTACAGGTAGCCATATTAAACATACTTTTCTCTCAATCTTTCTACTCCCTAGAGATATATTTCTATCTCTTTCCATCCTTTTACCATCAAACTTCTGGCTTCATAAATCAAAACTGTATACTGACTTCTGCTCCTGCTATTCAACTTATACTATTATTTCAGATATTTCAGCAAACCTTCCCATAATCTAAATGTCTGTCCTCCTTTTTGTGATCCTCTAGCATTGCTGATTGCTTCCTCTTTGAAATTCTTTTCTTCCCCCTAGGCTTCTATGATCCAGCACATGCCAGGCTCTCTCATTACCTTTCTGACAGCTCTTTCTTTGCCTCTTAAGGCTCCACTTTTCCTCTGGCCTACCCAGAACAGTTTTTTCTTCAAGATTCTCTTCCCAAGGCTCTTCTCTTTCTGCAGACTCTTTCTTTGCCACCACATTCCCACAACATCAGCTATTCTCTCTGAGTGATTTTGATCTCCTTATCTCAATCTCAAGCTCCAGTTGCATTTCTAATTGCTAGCTGGGCATCTCTGCCTGAATTTCCTGTTGTCATCTCTACTACTCTTGTCCTAACAACACATACCTACTTTCCTGAGCCAGTTCCCCATCATGTATTCCCTTCTATTATTGCACTGCCACTTTCTCTGCCCAAAACACCAGTCATCCTTGACTCCTCTCTCTCCTTCAGCCTTCATATTTGGTCCCCACATTCTACTGATTCTACTTCTCCAAAGTATCTTAAAATTGTTCCCTCTTTGCCATTCTCATTGCCACCACTCTAAGTCTGGATTTCATTGCTTCTCCCCTGAACAATTACAATAACCTCTTTATACATTTTATTATTGTTACAACAACTCATTTCTTCAACAAATATATATTGAGTCAGTTACAGTGTGATGGGCACTGGGTACGCAACTGTAGATCTGATCTCAAGGAACATGCAGTCTAGTAGGGAAGGCAGACAACTAAAAAAGGAAATAAACATACAGAGATAAGTGTCAGAATAGATGTAAACACAGGAAACTGTGGGACACGGAAGGAAAGCTCCTAAATCAGACTGCAGGGTTGAGGAAAGCTTCACAGAGAAGATAACACCAATAAGCAAAGGAATTTATCTAGCACAGGGGGGTTAATGGAATATTCTAAACAGAGAGATAAGCACAAGCAAAAAGACAGGAGGAAAGAGAAAGTGCACATTTTGGGGAAATGCAAGTTACTAGAGATGACTGGAGTGTAGCAAAAGAGGTGGGGCAGGAAGCTAGACTGATTGGCAGCGGTCAGATCATGAAAGGTCTAAAATCCCTGCTGAGGAGTTTAGAGAGTTTGGGTAACTAAAAATATTTTAATCAAGGGAGAAACAGTATCTGTTTTGTACTTAAAGAAGTTCACCCTGGCAGTAGTGTGGAGACAATTGGATGAAGGCAATTCCAATGCAAATCCTAATAATAATAATTAGAATCCAGAACAATATACTTGGAAAAGTAAACAGCAAAATAATTATGGAAGTGGTACAAAGGGCCAATTAATAAGTGTCAAGGAGGGCAGGCACTGGTAAAATAACCCCATGATTAAACCTACTGTGATGGTTAGTTTTATGTCAACGTGACTGAGCTCTGGGTGCCTAGACATTAGGTCAAACATTATTCTGGGTGTGTTTCTAAGGGTATTTCTGGATAAGATTAACATTTGAATCCGTAGACTGAGTAAACCAGATTGTTTTCCCTAATGTGGGTGGGCCTCATCCTGTACAATGAAGGCCTGAATAGAACAAAAAGTTTGACTCTTTTGTGAATGAGAGGGAACTCTTCCTGCCTGAGTGCTTGAGCTAGGATGTAGGTCTTATCACGCCTTTGGACTCAAACTGAAAAATCCATGCTTTTTGGGTCTTGAGACTGCTGGCTCTCAAGCAGGAACTTACACCACAGGCTCTCCTGGTTCTCAGGCTTTGGACCAGGATTGAGACTATACCATCCACTCTCCTGGGTCTCCAGCTTGCCTATTGCAGATCTTGGGACATCTCAACCTACATAAGCATGTGAGCCAATTTCTTATAATAAATTATGTATCAATCAATCCTGTTGGTTCTGTTTCTCTGGAGGATGCTGATTAATACAGATTTTGGCAGCCGAAAGTAGGGTGCTGATGTAACAAGTACCTAAAAACGTGGAAGTGGCTTCAAAGTTGGGTAATGGGTAAAGGGTGGAAGAGTTTTGTGCACATGCTAGAAATATGGATGTTAAAAAAGATTCTGGTGAGATCTCAGGCAGAAATGAGGAACGGGTTATTGGAAATGGGAGGAAAGGCAATCTTGTTCTAACGTGGCAATGAACTTGGCTGAATTGTGTTCCACTGTTTTGTGGGAGGTCAAACTTCAGTGATGAAATTGAATGTTTAGCAAAGGCTATTTCTAAGCAAAGTATTAAAGATGCAGTTTGGATCCTCCTTACTTTTTATGGTCAAATATGAGAGGAGAGGGATGACTTTCAGAAGAAATTATTAGGCAAAAAGGAACCAGACCTTGGAGATTTTGAAAATGCTCAGTCTATACATTTTGAAAAAAAAAAAAAAAAGAAAACTTGCTCTAAAGAGAACACTAAGGGTGTGGCCGAAGAATCATTTGATAAGGAGATAATGGGCACAACTCATAAATTTGATCAGCCATCTCCACAGCTAGGAATAGAAATGGGATTACACCAACAGAAACACTGCCAGCTGGGACTAAAGAGGACATAATGAAATGAAATGAAATGAAATGAAATGAAATGAAATGAAAGAAGGAAAGCTGTCAGGCTTCTTAGATCCCACAGGACTGGACAACAGTCTTCTTTGGCTGCAAACATGCACTATTTTTCAAGAAAAGGAAGAATGACCCTGAAGGTGATTCAGAGATCATCAGGGCTTGCCTTCCTGGTTTCAGAGTGGGGCTGTCCCCTCAATGTCAACAAGCCAGATGGCCCTCAACTAGAGCCGTGGGGACAGGGCTGCCTGGGGCCTTTTGGGTGGGATCACCACCTCTGGGTCCAGGAGGTGGGGCATTGAGTCAAAGAGGATTATTTTTGAACTTCAACATCTAATGGAATTTGCCTAGCTAGGTCTTGGATTTGTTTGGAAACTTTCACTCCTTCCTTCTTTCCTACTTCTCTTTCTTGGAAAGGGAATGTATATCCTATGCCTGTTCCATCACTGTATTTTGGAAGCACATAACTTTCCTGGTTTCACAGATTCACAGCTGGAGAGGAATTTTGTCCCAGGATGAATTGTACCTCAAGTCTCACCTATACCTTATTTAGATGATATTTATATCAGACTTTGGACTTGAGATTTTAGAGTGATGCTAGAATTAATTAAAACTTTTGGGGCTGTTGGGATGGAATGACTGTATTATGCATGCAATAAGGACATGGATTTGGGGGAGCAAGGGGAAGAATGCTGATTTGTGTCCCTCCCCCATATTCATATGTGGAAGCCCCAATCCTCTGTGTGACTGTATTGGAGATAGGATCTTTAAGGAGGTGATTGAAGCTACATGAGGTCATAAGGACAGAGCCCTGATCTGATGGAACTGGTATTTTTAGAAAAGAGGCAGTTCCCAGAGATCTCTCTCCACTATGTGAGGGCACAGAGAGAAGGCAGCTGTCTGCAAGTCAGAAGGAACGCTCTCACCAAAAACTGAACTCTGCCAGAACCTTGATCTTTGACTTTTCTGTCTCCAGAACTGTGAGAAAATAAATTTCTGTTGTTTAAGCCCTCCTATTTTGTTATGGCAGAGTGAGCAGACCAAGAGACCCACAGATTGTGATTGCTACATTTGCTTGAGTTGAAGTCCCAGCTTTACCACTTACTGACTGGGCGAACTTGGAGATCTGACTTGGCTTTCCTGTGCCTTAGTTTCCTCACCTCTAACATACAGTTTCATGTTTCTGTACAGATTTTCTTAACTATCATTTTAAATTTGAGTAGCCTTTACCATATTGTTTAGTTTTATTTCTGTATTCTTATTATTTTCTGTATTCTTATTATTATAAAAATATGCATACATATAGGTTTTTTTCTACTGATTTTCCCCTTAAGGTTGACTCAGAAGTAGGATTACTAGGTCAAAGAATATAAGTATTTTGATTGCTGCTGATCCATTTGACCAAATTCCTCCCCAAAAGGACCAAACCAGTATGGATTGATTTAATAGGTGGCAAGTACTTCCTATTTATTATTTCTCTTTACATTTCCTTCATTTTTACTGACCTTGAACTTGTCCCTATATGTTTATTTACTCTTACTCCTGTTCTTCTTTTGTGAATTATTTTCATGTTCTTTGTCTGTGTATCTAGTGCATTCTTGATACCCCTATACATGTAGGTATTAATATTTTTCTATCATATTTTATATACATATTTCCTTAACTATTTTTCCTTGCTTTTTAGTTTTCTTTACTCTATACAGAAGATTTTAAATATGTAGTAAATTCTATTGAGCTCCACTTTTGTAATTTTTAAAAACTGAATAAAAAAGTTAAAATTATTCCAAAGGATGTCTAAAAAATATTCCAATCCCTTTTTTTCAAAATTTCTTATTATTTTTAAAAAATGTATTCTCTAATCTATCTTGAGTTTACTTTTGTGTACACTATAAGGTGCAAATCTAAATTTTCTTTTCCTGATTGTTAAGTAATTATTCTAATACCAGTAATTAAATATCTTTTTCATACCCCCATTAGTATGTATTTTTTAATTAATCATCTAGGCAATTATTTTAATAATTATTAATATAATAATAATCAGATATATGTATGTTCTATTGATCTATATTTTGATAAGCACCACCACATTTCCATTCTTGTTACTTTATGAAAGGTTTTAATATCTTGTGGGGAGCCTTTTCTTCTCATTATTGCCCTGTCTTTTCTGAACTTTCTTTGATATTATTGCCTGTTTATTTCCTCAGTAATATTTTAGAAGTCATCTAAAGGAATGAAAACTGAAACATGGTCCCAGTGCTTTCTTCTATGTTTGTCTTCCTCTAGATGCTCAATAAACATTTGTGGAATTGACAAAAGATGGAAGAAAGTACACAGCATGGTGTTTGCTGAAGAATGCCAAGGTGAAAACAAGTTTATGTCTGCTTCCCAAACCCCTGACACTTCCAAAAGACAGAATCTAAGGTATGTATTTGAGAAACACTGCTCTGCTGTCGGAGGATTACTGTTTGCTCATGCAATCAACAAATATTTATTAAGCACCTACTTTATCCCAAACATTGTTCAAAGTACTGAGGATAGAGCAAATGAACAAAAGATAACAAATGAAATAAATAAATGAATATATTAACCATTCATATATAGTATATGAATATATTTATATAAATAAGTAACTATACATATGCAAATAAATAAAGCATAAAATGAATATATAATACAAAAATAAACACATAACTATATAAAATAAATAATAAATATAAATATAAAATCAGGTTGATATAGATGTGCTAAAGTAAAATAAATCAGGGTGAGGACATAGGGAGCTACCTGGGTGGAGATAACATTAGAAGGGAGAAAGAAGGTTTCTCTGAACAGATGCCTTTGGGCTAAGACCTGAATGACAAGAGGCAGGCATGAGATGACCTGTGGGAAGAGCATTCTAGTCAGAAAGAACAGCAAGCATAAACATTCTTAGTCAGAAATAAACATCATGTTCAAGAAAGGAAAAGGTAACTATTGTGCTTACAGTCTCATGGATAAGGGAAAGACTGATGTTGCTCAGGTCTGGGTTCCTCTTTGGCACACAGACTCCCTAGTCCTGAGCTTCTCTTTGATGCCAGCCTTGCTGGGCTTAAATGAGGAAAGTCTTGGGGAAGGATTGACTTTTCCCCATGGTCATAAACCATCCAAGCCACACTACATGACAAATGTCATGACTAGCCCTTTCAGGCTAATGTTTGCAAGTCAGTGTCTGGTGGGGTTATTGGCTTAGAACTACCAGGCCTAGGATCACCAGCCTTTTCTCTGTTCTAGGAGAAGGAGAATCAAGAATTGCTATTTGTCATCAAAAAGTCTACAAATAATAAATGTTGGCGAGGGTCTGCAGAAAAGGGAACACTTGTACACTGTTGCTGGGGATATAAATTGGTGCACCCACTATGGAAAACAGTCTGGAGGTTCCTCAAAAACTAAAAATAGAACTACCACATGATCCAGCAATCCCACTTCTGGGTGTATATCCGAAGAAAATAAAACACTAATTCGAAGAGATACACGCACTCCAATATTCATAGCAGCATTATTTATAATAGCCAAGATATGAAAACAACCTAAATGTCCATCAAAAGATGAATGGATAAAGAAGATATGATATATATACATGTACACATATGAATGGAATATATGGAATACAATGGAATATTATTACTCAGCCATAAAAGAATGGAATTCTTCCATTTGCAACAATGTGGATGGCCCTAGAGACTATTATGCTTAGTGAAATGACAGAGAAAGACAAATGCTCTGTTATCATTTATAAGTGGAATCTAAAAATAAAACAAATGTATAACAAAACAGAAACAGACTCACAGATACAGAAAAACAAAAACTAGTGGTTACCAAAAGGGAAAGGGAAGGGGAAAGGGGCAAGTTAAGGATATGGGACTAAGAGGCACAAACTACTATGTATGAAATAGAGAAGCAACAAGGAAATATTGTATAGCACAGGGAAATACAGCCATTGTTTTGTAATAACTTTAAAAGGAGTATCATCTATACAAATATTGGATCACTGTGTTATATACCTGAAATTAACATAATATTTTAAATCAAGTATACTTAATTTTTAAAAATGAGTTGCTATCTGGGATGAGAGGGGTTGTTTCTTTGAGCCTAGATATAACCAGTTGTTCTTTGAGCCTAGATAGAAAGAATAATGTAACTAGTTGTAACTGTTTTGCTCAGAGTGACTGATTATCAGCTACCCATGGTCTTTGAGAAATCAGCTTCAAATCTCAGAGTTGGTTCTCTTCCTGTGGATAAAAGAGAAGCCTCCCATACTAGAGCGCTATGCAAACAAGCAAATATCTGCCTATAATGTAAAAAGATACAATGTGTCTACAAAAAAAATCCTATTTGTACAGTGATATTCCATTAGAACACTTCCCAATAGGACCTGCATTCAGATATACTGCTTGCCAGGTAATAATGCATAACATGGGCACACAGCCTCAGAGTTTATAAAGCACTTCCACGCCATTATTTCATTGATCTTCACAACAAATGGACAAGATAGAGGGCATTCACCTTTGTATTGGTCAGAATATAATAGATTATGCTGAGGTACAACCCCAGAATTTCAGTGAAATTTTAATCAGTGAAAGTATTTCTTTTTACTTGTTCTATGTGTTTAAATATAGAATGTTTACTCATTCTATATTGCTGATCAGTGGCGGGATCTGGTCTATGCCATCTTCACACAGAAATCCAGGCCAATGGAAACACTACCATTTGAAATGTTGTCTAGGGGAAAGTGAAGACAGAATCATGTGATCTCTTAAATACTTCCACCTTAAAATGGCACATATCACTTCTGCTCCAATTTCATTGGTCAGAGCAAGTCAGTAGCCACATTTAACTTAAAGGGGGCAAAGAAGTATAATACCCCCATATTCCTGAAAGTAGAAAGAAACTGAATAGTGGTGACAATAGCCATTTCCATCACAGCCTCATTTTACAACTGAGAAATCCAAGACTCCGAAGAATGACATGTTGAGGGAAAGAGTTTGGAATTGTGGACAGAGCTTGCAATAACTGAGTCTAAGCTATTGGTACTAGGAGACAGCATGATTTCATTTGAAAAAAGGTTGCAAAGGTAGAGGCTATGACAGGCTTTGGAGCCTGGATTCAAATCCCAAATTGTACCACTTACTAACAGACTTCTTTAAGCGGGTGACACCACTTCTCTGAACCTCCATTTCGTCATGTACAGAATGTGGATAAAGGATTAAAAAGAAAAGCTTGCAGGGTTGATTGATGATTGAAGTTAATTGGAGTTAATGTGGATAAAATGTCTGAGTCCAAATTCAGTTTAACTAACCCCCAATGTATCCTCCTTGGCTCTGCTAGGATTACTAGAACATGCAAACCCCACAGGGCAACTCTTAGTCCAATTCTTCCCTGGCTTTCTACTTCCTATTGTGACATGTGAATAGGTGAGAGGATAGAAAGGAAAAGGAAAACATGAGGCAAGAAGAAAGATCAAAAGCAAAAGTTAAAGAAAAAAAAAAGAAAGAAGGTCATTTTTACCAAGAGTTCAGAAATGCTTTTGGATACCCCATTCCCTCTCTTTACAATGCCCTCTCCTGTCTCCTTTCTCCAGTCAACTCCTAGTTAAGTATTAAAACATCAGTCAATTCAATAATTTTTCTGGGAAGTGCTCCCAGACTCCCTTGTGCTGAATTTGATGCCCCTTCTCTGAACCCCTAGTCACACCTTGTGCCTAGGTCTATCTCCGCACTTAGTACAATGCCTTGTTAAGTGTCTGGCATATAGCAAATGCTTAACAGACATCTATGTAAGGAGTGAATAAGATCATTGTGAGGCATGGAAGTACTTTGTTGATTTTTCTGTCTAGCCTAATTTTTCTCTATCCCTCTCCTTACCCTGCTCCACCTGTTCCCCCCGACCCACACCCCCAAACACACACTTGCTATTTCAGAATTACTGCACTGGTTACAGTCCCTGAAATCCCCCAGAATCTCTAGGCCTCCATCCTTGTACATCCTGCTTCCTCTGCATGGCATGCTCTCTCACCATCTTTCAAACACTTAAATCATCTTTTAACAGAAGCTGAGGACATGGTAGTTTAGAGCATGCATTCTGAAACCAGGCTGCCTGAGTTTAAATTCCAGCTTTGTTTATTAGTTGTGTGACCTCAGACAAATTATCTAACTTCTCTGGATCTCTGTTCCCCTATCTATATAATAGGGCTAACAAAAGTACCTACCTAATAGGCCTGTTATGAGTTATATGTTTAAATTGTTTATAAGCATATCTGGTACACAGAAACATCTATATAAGAGTTTGCTATTATAATTTAAATCTTAACATAAATATTACCTTCTGTCTATGCTGGGGTCACAGATGGGCAGATTGTAGGCTGTATTTTATTAGGATCACATGGTGTTTACATTTGTTTGTTACAATGGGAACAAATTCCACTACTCCCTGTATCCACCTGTTTGATTCATTTGCCTGGTTTTGGAAGCTTTGGGTTTGCAATCTTGAGTAGGCATATCTCTTTTCTGACCCCTTTGGAAGAGTCCCACAGGCTCAGTGCATACCTTGATTAAAGCAGTTCTCCAGCCTTCTGATTGTTTTCTTGTCTGAGTTCTTACTCCACTGTGAGCTTCTTGAGTAGAAGGATGGTGATCTCAGTATTGCTGGTACCCAGAATGGTGCCTCACACAAAGAAGTCCTCAATAAACACATATTGAATGACTGACTGAGTTAATGAAATGAAATGAAATGAATAGTTGAAGTAGCCCCTATTGTCACTTAAGACAGGCCTCCAGAGAGAGCTACAGGGCTTCTTTGCAGGCAAACCTAACCTTTAGAAGCAATCCACAGAGAGCTTTCTGGTCCTGGCTGAGTGATTTAAAGAGCTCTCTTTAACCCCTTTCCTCCAAGGCCACATCTTCTCTGACAGTCATTAATGGGATCAAACTAATGGGACTTAGCCAGAAAGGCAAAAGAGGCAAAGCACAGCATGACTCCCTTTGCCTTTGTAAATAACTTGAAAGTTGTCAGGATAAGAGCTGAAGTCTCCTAAAATGAAAAGACATGCATCCTTTTTTTGAAGATAACAAGCTCAGGGTTTACACAAAATTGTCCCCATACAACATTCCATCTTTAGAAATGATGAATTTTTTTTCTAAGTTAAGAAAGTGGGGGTGTGTCCATATATCAGTTGGTTAGGACCCTAGGCTGTGTGACCCAAGGGACAGGTTAAAGGGCAGAGTAGACTTCATGGATTTCCTCTACTCTATGCCTGGAAAATGCACCTTTGAATATATGTACATACATGTGGGAGTAGTAGGAATGGATGTCATGCATCCCTCGTGGCAACAGTGTGCTCCAGTGGAAAGATCACTGGATT
The DNA here is from genome assembly GCF_009834535.1 of Camelus ferus. NCBI lineage: Eukaryota > Metazoa > Chordata > Mammalia > Artiodactyla > Camelidae > Camelus > Camelus ferus. The sequence goes on along the minus strand of NC_045732.1, from coordinate 44,549,486 downwards.
TGGAGTCAGACAAAGCTGGGTTGGAGCCTATGGCAAACAGATGTTAAAGTGGCAACCATAATCTACACTTATGGCACTCATGTGCCTGTGTAACCCACTCCCCTTGAGTAGGGGTGTAACCCATGATTTGCTCCTAACCAACAGAATATGGCAAAGGTGATGAAATATCTCTCTTGTGATTATGTTGTGTTATACAGTGTCCCTCGGTAACTGTGGGGGATTGGTTCCAGGACCATCTGCCGATACCAAAATCTTATACAAAATGGTGTCATTTTCAGTATGGAGATTCCTTTAAAAACTAAAAATAAAGTTACCATATGATCTAGCAATCCCAATCCTGGGCATATACCTAGAGAAAACTCTAATTTGAAAAGATACTTTCACACCAATGTTCACAGCAGCACTATTTACAATAGCCAAGACATGGAAACAACTCAAATGTCCACTGAAAGATGACTGGATAAGGAAGATGTGGTATGTATATATATATATATCCAATGGAATACTACTCAGCCATAACAAATAATGAAATAATGCCATTTTCAGCAACATGGATGGACCTAGGTATTATCATACTAAGTGAAGTAAGTCATACAGAGAAAGACAAGTATCATATGATATCACTTATATGTGGAACCTAAAAAATGATACAAATGAACTTATTTACAAAGCAGAAACAGACTCACAGACATAAAAAACAAATGTATCATTACCAGAGGGGAGGGATAAATTAGGAGTTTGGGATTAGCAGATACAAACTACTATATGCAAAATAGGTAAATAACAAGATCCTACTGTATAGCACAGGGAACTATATTCAATAACCTGTAATTAAAAAGAATATGAAAAAGAATATATATATATATATAACAGAATCACTGTGCTGTACACCAGAAACTAACACAACATTGTAAATCAGCTATACTTCAATAAAAAAATTTACTGGTGTTGTTTTTGTATAAAGCTTATGTATATCATCTTGTATACTTTAAATACTTTAAATCATCTGTAGATTACTTATAATACCTAATGCAATGTAAATGTTATGTGAATAGCTGTAAATACACTGTAAATAGTTGCCAGAGCACAGAAAATTCAAGTTTTGTTTTTTGGAACTTTCTGCAACATTTTTCTAATATTTTCAATCTGTGCTTGGTTGAATCTGTGGATATGGAACCCGTGGATACAGAGGACCAACTGTAGATGACACCATCTTGCTAGCTGACTAGTTCTCTCTCCCTTTGCTGGCTTTGAACAACAAGGTGCCATGAATCCTACAACCGTGAGGAACTGAATGGTGCGAGCAACTACATGAGTAGTGGAGCAGATTGTTCCTTAGTCAAGCCTCCAGTTGAGGATCCAGCCCTGGCCAGCACTTTTAATTGTGACCTTGCAAGACCCTAAGCAGAGGACTCATCTAAACCATGCCCAGACTTCTAACAAAAGAAATTATGATATAATAAATGATTGGTGTTTTAAGATGCTAAGCTTGTGGTGATTTGTTACACAGCCTAGAAAACCCAATACAGGGTCATAGCTCCACCACTCATGAGCTGTGTGATTCTTCCCTTCTTTGCCTTGACTTGCTCATCTGTAAAATACGAAATGATAACCATGCAAATGCTTGCCCTACCTCCTTACTTTAGAATCCAATGAATGTGGAAGCTCTTTGTAAATCATAAAGCCTTGTACAAATATGTGGGACAGCTATTATTTTTCTTCCCAGATTCTCCAAGGCTGAGCAGCTGAAGCAGTTGATCTTGAAAAAAGAGAAGATGGGAAACAAACAACCCAAAAACTACAGTGGCCTAAAACTGACAATGGATTATCTGGCCCATGTTGGAATATATGATTTTATGAAAAACAATCCCTGTGGGCAGATTGAAACATTTCAAGCTGTTTGTAAGACATCTTAGCTAGATCCCTAAGGTATCTGGCTTCTTTGGCCTCAGACTACCCAAGCAGCCCGGTACAATGTTACATCCCTTTTCTCTTCACCCACCCCACTCCCAAATTGTCACTTTACAAAAGTCAGCTTCAAAAGCCATTGTCCAATAGCCTCAATACTTCTGTGTCACTGCCTGAGGCCATGGAGGTTATAGGGAGATGTGATGATCTAAAGCTCTTGCCAGGTGGTGACTAAAGCTGCTGACAACTGAGGGAGGGTTGAGTTCCTTTCAAAACAGACCAGCAGTTCATATGGCCACTTACAGCTATTCAATCTTGTGAACCTGAACTAGGGGAAAAAAGGTTTGCTGCATGCTGCGGGCACTAGACCATCTGTACAGGTTGCTCACCCAGTCTAGTCTTCCTTGAAATAGCAAATGTAGGTGTTGGACAACCCCCTCTTCATAGACCTTGCACCAATCCCATCCTGCTCCATATTTTGGCATAATAAATGGCCTTCAAGGCCCTGTATGATCTGGCCCTGCCTACGTCTTCTTGGTTCTCCTTCCAGGCACCATCTGGCTCTTCCTCAAACACTGGTTTAGGGCCTTCTCTTAGCCATGGGGACTCTACCATAGAATAAAGAAAGCCCCACCAGTGCCACCACCACCAACAATAATAACAATCATAGCCACAATCAATCTACCACTTACTATGTGATGGGTACCTTCCTAAGTTTGTTGCCTATATTAATCCATTCATCACCATGACAATCCTATTAAGAATGTACTGATCTTATCAACTCCATTTTATGGATGAAGATATCAATGTGCAGGTCCTACTGCTAAGGTGTAGTGGTACTGTGATTCGAACCCAGATACATTGAGCAGGAAAGCTATGCTCTTAATCATCAGGCTATGCTTTGCTTTTTGTGTGCTTGTCTATCTCTCCCACCACACTGTGTGTTCCTTATGAGCAGCAATTTTGTGCCCAGTCCTAGTACAGTGTTTGGCACATAGTCGTGCTTAATAAATGGTTATTGGGTGAGTGAATAAAAGAATCCACAGGGAAAAGAGCACAGTATTTGGAGTCAGAAAGCCTAATGTCCAGCCTAGTATCTATTTTCTAATAGTTTTTGTGGCTTTGAGCAAGTGAATCAACCTATCAAACTTTCTCAGTCCAACTAGCATAGTGTTTATTTCCACGTGTGAGTTCTGCAGACAAGCTATGTTCAAAATAAGGTACCACCTCTTACTGGCAGTGACCTTGAGCAAGTCCCTTATCCTTTCTGGGCTTAGTTTCCTAAACTTTAAAATTAGATCATTTGTAATGACTAGGTCAAAGGCTTGTTGTGAGCTAATACAGACACAATGCTTAGAACACTACCTGGGGCATAGCAAGTGCTTCATGCATATTGGTCTTTTATGTGATTATTATGCTTTAATATTTTCACATCTGAAAATGAGGATAAGAATATCTATTTCATCAGGTTGTCATGAGGATCAAATGAGTCAAAAGATGTAGAAGTGCCCCGTCATTTTAATAACACAGTGCAGATACTACAATTAAACTTAGAAAACATCCCAAATCAGTTCAGGCCCTGAAGCTCAGATTCTGTGTAGCTTAACTTCACACTCACAGGCAAGTGGCCCCCCCCCCAACCAAAAGGTTGTATAAAGACACTAGTGTTGGTCCTGCCCGTGCTAAGGGGCCCACAACTCCCAGATTATGTGTGAGCATAGTGTTATATAAATAGAGACCTTCCCTTGTGTGGGTTGTGGGCTACGGGCTACAAAGTCTTCCGGATGGCTGGCATTTCCCCCTAAAAGGGACCAGGAGGTGGTCAGGGTTTGGCAGGAAGAGAGAACGACAAGAAGAAAGGATTTGTGAAGCCTTAAGAAAAGTTTCCACCCGCTGCGCCATAGGTCTCCACTAAGAGAGGGGAGGGACCAAAACACAAAGCAAATGAGCGACTTGGGTTAGATCTGTGTATCACAGTCCAGTCTATATATTTTCTACCTGGGACACCACGAGTGAGAAGGAGAAATTGGGAAGAGCAGCAGGAGTCAAGCAGCGCTCCAGCAACCCTGATTCCCAAGAAGAAAGAGAGTAGGGAGGGAAATAACCACCTATGGCCCTAAAATGCCCCAGACTAGCACGTAGGAAGGGCCCAAGATGATTACAGTTTACACGTACTAAGATTTCCAGAGACAAGGGTGGCCAGATTCTGCTCTGGCTGTGACCTTCTTTGGTCTGCTTACAACAAGGGCCTCATCCACCCAGTCTCACAGAGGGCCAGAAGGATCTAATAACTTCAAGCAAGAAAAACACATTTTTTTAGCAACAAGAAAATGTGAAGGGTCTGGAAAAATCCCCATTTGGATCCTCAGAGCCCCTTTCTGCTGGCAGCTGCTGACTGAGGTTTGAGTGGGAGTGTACACAGGGGAAAGTAGGGAGGGAGAGATTTCTGCACAGACTGGACTGAGGGACTGATCTAAAGGAGGCTGGGTTAAGTATAAGAAAGTCCAGTGCCTGACTGGTGCCAGAAGGACAGCAGTGTGTAGAGGTTGCAGGTGACTAGCATCGAGATGGCCACACCAACAGCCCACTGACTGATAGAAGAGGGGCTGCTGAGAGAGGCCTTTGTGAGGTTTGGAAAGCCTAGGAGACCTCAGATTGGATGCGAGAGTGATGCTATACATCTGTGATTGTAATCTGATTTCAACAGAAAAATACAGCTATGATGATGTGGCTAGCTGCTTGACTGGCTTAAGTACATCCATTGCTCATCAACTAGATTTTAATATGGATTTCCTGAGCACTGGGACCTAGTCTCAGGAGAAGGGGATTATAGTAGATACAAAAGGCTAATACTTAGTCTTTGCTATCTAGATGGGAAGATAAAACAAACTGTTGGGTTCCATTGTGAAATGTAATAGAGGGCCAAAAGCATGAGCTTAGAAACCCCAGGAACGCAAAAGTGGACTAAGCTACTGGATCTTAAGGAATGTTTAGATTTGTGAAGAGAGGAAGAAGGAAAGACAAGAAGGGCAGGGAAGAAATACTCCAGGCAAGGGAACAACTTGAGTAAAGGCTTGGAGGTTCAAATGAGCACAGTCTATTCCAGATACATGATCCTCATGTGATATAACCCATGACCCTTATTCAAGACACTTCCTCCACTCTTTGATCAAACACAGATTTGGCTATGCAGATAGATGGATAGCTGATAGATAGATAGATAGACAGATAGATAGATAAAGTGGTCCTGGGCCAAGAAATAGAATGATATTTAATTATTCTGGGTTTGTCATTAATTAACTACATACTAATTCAATAATTCATTATGACTTTGGACAGGTCATTTATTCTCTGTGGCCCTTGCTTTCTCATCTGCAGCAGGCCCCTAGACTCTTAACCTAAAGGAGATTCCGTCTCTTTTGTAGCCTCTCCTTCACCCACCTACTCTTTACACTGCTTCATTCTCCCAGGAAACCAGAGAATAATTCTGTGAAGTGATCTAATCAGAGGCAATGACACCAACCGCCAAAGCCCATGACAGCCTGAGTCCCCTCCATTCTCCTGCTCCCAGGATTGAAGTTTAGACTCAGGGAGCTGGGCAGGGGAAGGGACCCCAGTGTGGACATGGGGCCATGACTGCTGCAGCAGAAACAGCCCTGTGTCTTTGGGAGGCAGAGATTTCAGTCTCCCACCTTGAACCCTAAGTGCTCCCCTTGGCCACCCAGGAAACAGGTGGGGCTGAAGCTGGGCAGGCAGGAGACAAGCTGACCTCAGGCATCAAGTGTCAGGGGCAGAAGGGGCCTGGGGTCCGTGTGTCCCACTCACCAGTCCTGCTCCCTCAAGGCCCTCATCAGACTCAGCCTAGAAAATCTTTCAGATCACCTGCTCCCACCATCTCTACCTGGTGGAGGATGCCCCTCTGCAGCCTTCCAGCCAAGCGTCCCCTCCCAGTTTCCAAGTGAACTGGGGCAGACCTGGAAGCTTCCTGCCTCGGCAGGCACAGGATTCCACTTAACAGAATGTTCTTCCTGCTGCTGAGCCAACCCTGCTCTCCTGTAACTTCCTTCCACACACCCACGTTCTGCTCTCAGGACAACCAACCAGACAGGACTGCTCCTTATTCTCAGGAATGTCCTTCACATATTTGAACACAGCTACCTCTGCCATTCTTGCTCCCTAGCCAGACCCCCTTTCCCTCTCTCTCTCTCTCTCACACACACACACACACAGAGTTCCACTGATATATAATTAACATACCATACAATTTTTCATCTATTTAAATCTGTACCATTCAATACTTTTTAGCTTATTCATAGAGTTGGTCAACTGTAACCATAATCAAAAAGAAATCTTATACTTGTTATCAACCCATTTCTCCTGAGCACCTGAGGCCGAGGCAGCCACTTATCTACTTCATTTCACTATTGTTTTGGCTATTCTGGAAAATTCATATAAATGATGTTGGAAACATGGGTTTTAGTCATACTCTATGGAACTTTGGGTAAGTCATATGATCTCTCTATGACTCAGTCTCCTGAGCATCAAAAATAGTAATATTGGTTTCTATGTCATAGGGTAATAATGAGGCTTAAACAAGCTAATGAATATAAAACACTTAGTAGAGGGTTTGCTTTTATTACTTCTTTTTACCAAGTGATTTTCCTGATCATCGATCTCGCGTTCAACTGATGTGTTCTCATTCAAATAGAGCAGGACCTGGGGTGATAATGGGAGAATTTAGGTAATATTCAGTATATCTAGTAGTCCATTAAAGCATGCTCCAATGGAGTGGCCTCAGCACTGAAGCAGGTATTGTAGGGTCTCTGTTGGGCTGGACACTAACTCACTAATTTCTGAGACAAAGAGAGGTCAAGGGTCCAGGGGATCATTAGGGTCACAGAGGAGGCACTTGGGAGCTTCTGGGATATTGCTATTTACCAAACACTATGGAAGGATTTCAATATCTGAGCAACCACTATGGCCATCTCATTGTGTACTGGGTGGAGATCAGACCTGAGCAGGTCCATCATCTTCCTTGCTACTGATGCCATAATTCTGGTTCTGCAGAATGTATTCTCACTTCTGTTTGGTGACTACCCTAAACTGCCCTGTGGATTGAGATAGAAGCCCTCAAACCTTTTCTATCCAGGCTGCTGATAAGCTCCACCATCCCTTAATAACCTCTCCCAGGTCATGTTTTAAATGTAATTTCAGAATCTTAGATTAACAAATGTGATTCATGTGGATTTTTAAGCTCCTTGAATTAGGGTGTGTGCTCAAACTAGACCTTCAAAAGGGGCTGGCAATGGCAGTGGTGATAACCTGGCTCCCATATTTGTTCCTTGGCTCCTCAGAAGTGGAAGGGGCTCTATTAAGTCTTGCCTTTGACCATGAAATTAGAATATGCTACACTTTGAGAGAAGAAATGGACTGAAGAAAGAGAAGGAGATGGAAAGATTCTAAAAGGGATCAAACTTCTGATCTGAACAGAGATGTGGTGACACCTGACCCATTTTGGTTCCAAGCAGTTCTCCAGGTGGAGGCTGATCTGGGAATGTCAGCCAGGAAGGGGGCTTCAGAAGTGCAGACAGAAAGAGCCTCAGGCCAAGTGGAGACATTCCAGGAAATGTAACTGAGAAGAAGAGGAAGGCAAGTAGAAAAATGACCCTGAAGTGAGGATAGCAAATGGACTTCTGGTCCAACAGTACTGTATGAAGTAGTGGGCATCAAGGACAGGCAAATAGGGTTGGAGGTGGTATCTGGAAGTTTTTACCTGGGACCCAAACTAGCAAAGTATTTCCAATCTTATTTGAAGGGTTGGGTTTTTTGCTATTTGTCTGACTGATCTCCCATTGGTGCTGAAAGAGAGCAGCTGGTACAAACAGGTGGGGCATCGCTCTGTTTAGGCTGAGAGCTAATCATCTAAGGGTCCAGTGTAGTGATGAAGGCAGCCTGTCTAGTGAGGAAGGCAGAGGCTTTTTTTGAACTAGGTAGCAGGTGGCTGGTATCTGAGGACTTGAAGAAATAAAAGTATCTCCTTAGAAGGCTGTGGAGCAGCTTGGCAGGAGTAGGGAGAGGGTAGGATTGCAGCTTCACTTTTTGCTCAACTCTCGTGGCTGAGTGCTGCGGGTTTGGGAGCAGGTATTCAAAAGACCATAAGGTGCTCTGTACGGGGCCTCAGAACTGATGCTCACTGATGCTGATGTCTACTCCCCAAATCTCTCTTGAGCACTGTGCTATGAATACTTGCTAATAAAAACCCTGACCTGTCTAATAAGGCCAGAGTGTCTTTCCAATGGGAAATCATCCTGGAGGCAGAGCTAGGTATCTCCATCCCCAAGGCTAAGTCTCTCTTCCATTTCATCTGCTTTCATAATGTGATTAAGAGCAGAGTCTTACCTGAGCTCAAAGTCTCACCCTGACACTTTCTAACTCTTAACTTCACCTTTCTGTGACTCAGTCTCCTTATCTGTATAATGGTGATAATGAGAGAATCTGCCTTTTAGAGTTCTTGTGATGAATCATATTGTAGGGCATGTGCTTAGAACAGAGCTTATCATGTACTAATAATAAATGTTATGATTTGGATTCTGGCTTATGATCCAATTTAGTCATAGCCCTTCCTGCTTTGTGTCTTCTGTAAATGTCCCGAACTAAGCCACTGAAAAAATAATGTTGGCACCAAAAGGAATCTCCCTTTCCCTTCTTTCCAGCTTCCCATTCAGTTCTCTGACCAATCTGAATATGTACTTCCAGCACATACATGTATACATCCTGTAGTTACTGTGGTCTCATCTCTCACCCTGGCTGCACTATTCTAGGACCATCCTCCCATCATCCTCTATTCCTCTATATTATCACAGACTTCTTCTCCCAGGAGGCTGCTCCTTCTATCTTTCCTCCCTTCCCCTCTGCCTTCTTCACCCCCTACCTGCACTCACCATCCATCCATTGAGTCAGACAAGCCAGATATCTAAGAGCATCATCTTAGATCAAGAATCAGCAACTTTTTTCTGTAAATAACTAGATAGTAAATATTTTAGATTGCAAGGGCCGCATAGAGTGTCTGTGACAACTATTCGACTCTGCCATTGTAGTACAAAAGCAGCCTTAGACAATGCATAAGCCAATGGGTGTGGCTGTGTTCCAATAAAACTTTATTTACAAACACAGGCAGTGGGCCAGATCTGGCCAACAGGCTGTAGTTTGATAAGAATTATTGCAGTGCATTTCTTTCTACTTAACACCCATTCTCTTATCCAATGAATAGAAAATATTTCAAATTTGTTCACATCTGCCAATTCCACTACCTCCACCCTGGACTAAGCCACTGTCATCTTTTCCCTGGACCAGTCATTGTAGGAGCCTCTTGATTGGTTTCTCTGATTCTATTCTTGTCCTCCTATAGTCCACTCTTCATATAGCAGCCAGAATGTTCCTTTAAAATCCATACCTGATCATGTTGCCCTTCTACTTAAAGCCATTCAGTGGCTTCACACTTTTCTTAGGATAAAGATCCAGCTCCTGAATATGGCTTATATCATGCTGCATGATCTGACCCTTCCTCTCTTTTCTTTTCAGGATTTTTGCCTACCACTTTCTCCCTAATCACCTTGCCTTAGCCACACTGGCCTTCTCCTTTCTTTCTTTCTTTCTTTCTTTCTTTCTTTCTTTCTTTCTTTCTTTCTTTCTTTCTTTCTTTCTTTCTTTCTTTCTTTCTTTCTTTCTTTCTTTCTTTCTTTCTTTCTTTTTGTTTCTTTCTTTCTTTCTTTCTTTCTTTCTTTCTTTCTTTCTTTCTTTTCCCACACACTGGCCTTCCTTTAGTTCTTCAAACATGCCAAGCTCCTTTATACCTCAGGACCTTTGCATAAGCTTTTACTTGCACTAAAAATCTGCCTCCTCCCCACCCCTCCATCACTATTAATCCATGCTTAATTAATGGCTACTTATCCATCAACCCTCAACTCAAAGGCTATTTGCTTTTTAAAAAATTATCATTATTTTAACGGAAGTACTGGGGATTGAACCCAGGACCTCATGCATGCTAAGCATGCACTCTACCACTGAGCTATTATGAATCCCCAAGGCTGTTTGCTTTGGAAAGCCTTCCCTAGTTATTCCGAGGCTAGAATAGTCTTCATATTAATACGCTTTCAGAACTCCCCATAATTTTCCTCCCTAGAATATATTCAAGTTTCTAATTAAGCAGTGGTTTGTGTGATTATTTGACTAAAACCTATCCTCCTTGCTAGGGTGTAAGTTTCATGACAGCAGAGACTGGGACTATCTTGTTGATTACATAGATCCAGTCTTTAACAAAACTGGTCACTTAAAAAGTTTTCATTAAAAAAAGGCTACTTTGTTGAGGTATAATTGGCATACAATAAGCTGCACATATTAAATAGTTACAATTTAATAAATTCTGATGTATGTGTATATCATGAAACCATCACTGCAATCAACATAATGCTTATATCCATCACCCCCCCAAATTTCCTCTTACCCCTTTGTAATCTTTTCCTCCCCAGTCAATCACTAATCTGATTTCTGACACAATAAATTAGTTTGAATTTTCAAGTTTTTATTTTTTATTTTTTACGACTGGGAAGTTACTTTTAGTGTTGTCATTTTTTTTTCTTATCCAATTCTACCACTTCCTCCCCCCTCTTTTTTATTGTAGTAAAATACATATAGCATAAAATTTGTCATTCAAAAAAATTTTAAATGTATAATTCAGTGGCATTATTACATGAACAATGTTATGCAACCATCACCAGTATCTATTTCCAAAAACGTTTTCATCACTCCAGACAGAAACTCTGTAAACATTAAGCAATCATTCCCCTTTCTGTCTTTCCCCAAGACTCTGGTAACTACTAATCTACTTTCTGTCCCTATGAATTTACCTCTTTTAGATATTTCATAAACTATTTGTTCTTGGTGTCTGGCTTATTTTACATAGCATATTGTTTTCAATGTGCATCCATATTGTAGCATGTGCCAGAACTTCGCCCATTTTCATTGCTGAATAATATTCCACTGTATGGTTATACTATGCTTTTTTTATACATTAGTCTGTTGATGGATGCTAGGGTTGCTTCCACCATTGAACTATTGTGAATAATGCTGCACTGAACATTGGTGTACAAGTATCTGTTTGAAACTTGTTTTAAATTCTTTTGGATATATATCTAGGAGTAGAATATAGAATAGGAATATGGTAATTCTATATTTAGCTTTGTGGGGAACTGCCAAACTGTTTTTCACAGCGACTGAACCATTTTACATTCCTACCAGCAATGCATGTGTGGGTTCTAATTTCACCACATCCTTGCCAACACTTGATATTTTTCACTAAAAAAATTATAGCCATCACAGTAGATATGAAGAGGTATGTCATTGTGGATTTCATTTACATTTTCCTAATGACTACTGATGTCAAGCATTTTTTCATGTGCTTATTGCCATTTGTATGTCTTCTTTAAATAAATGTCTACTCAAGTCCTTTTCACATTTTTCAACTGGATTGTTTTTCTTTAAAAGTTGTTGGATTGTTGAAGTTCTTTATATATTCTAGCTATTAAACCCTTGTCAGATATATGATTTTCAAATGTTTCTCCCATTCTATAGGTTGTCTTTTTACTTTCTATATTTAATGCACAAACATTAAAAAATTTTTTTATTCTCAAACATTTTAAATTTTAAGTCCACTTTAGCTAGTTTTTCTTTTGTTGCTCATACTTTTGGTGTCATATGGAAGAATGCATAGCCAAATTCAAGGTCTTGAAGATTTACTTTTATGTTTTCTTCTAAGAGTTTTATAGTTTTAACTCTTATATTTAGGTCATTGATAAATTTTGAGTTAATTTTTGTACATAATATAAGGCAGAGGTTCAAATTCATTCTTTTGCATATAGAAATCCAGCAATCCCAGCATAATTTGTTGAAGAAATTATTATTTCCCCATTGAGTGGATTTGGCACCCTTGTCAAACATCAATTGAGCAAGGATGTATGGGTTTATTTCTGGTCTCTCAATTTCATGCCATTGGTCTATATGTCTATCCTATGGAAGTACCATATGTTTTTTATTTTAAATTAGGGAGACCTTTTTTAATTGAAGTATAGTCAGTCACAATGTCAATTTGTGGCATACAGCATAATGTTTCAATCATACATATAGATACATATGTTCATTTTCATATTCTTTTTCATTATACATTATTACAAGATATTGAATACAGTTCTGTGTGCTATACAGAAGAAACTTGTTTTTTATCTATTTTATATATAGTAGTTAGTATTTGTACATCTCAAATTCCCAATTTATCCCTTCCATCCCCTTTCCCCCAGGTAACCATAAGTTTGTTTACTATGTCTGTGAATTTGTTTCTGTTTTGTAGATAAGATCACCAGTGTCTTCTTTTTTCCTTCCTTTTCTTTTTTTTAGAGTGCACATATGAATGATAACATATGCTATTTTTTCTTTATATTTCTGGCTTACTTCACTTCGAATGACAATCTATAGATCCATCCATGTTGCTGCAAATAACATTATTTTATTATTTTTTGTGGCTGAGTAATAGTCCATTGTATAAATATACCACAGCTTCTTTATCCAGTCATCTGTTGTTGGATATTTAAGTTGTTTCCATGTCTTGGCTGTTGTAAATAGTGCTGCTATGGCATTGGGGTGCATGTATCTTTTCGATTTAGAGTTCCCTCCAGATATATGCCCAGGAGTGTGATTGTTGGAACATATGATAAGTCTATTTTTAGTTTTTTGAGGAATCTCCATACTGTTTTCCATAGTGGCTGCACCAATTTACATTCCCACCAACAGTGTAGGAGTGTTCCCTTTTCTCCACATCCTCTCCAGCAGTCATCATTTGTGGTCTTTTGAATGATGGCCATTTTGACTGGTGTGAAGTGATACTTCATTGTAGTTTTGATTTGCACTTCTCTGATAATTAGCAATTTTGAGCATTTTTTCATGTGCCTATTGGCCATTTGTATGTCTTCATTGGAGAATTGCTTGTTTAGGTATTTTGCCCATTTTTGGATTGGGTTGTATGTTTTTTTTTTATTATTAAGTTGTATGAGCTGTTTATATATTCTGGAAATTAAACCTTTGTCAGTCACATCATTTGCAAATATTTTCTCCCATTCTGTAGATTGTCATTTTGTTTTGCTTATGGTTTCCTTTGCTGTAAAAAAGCTTGTAAGTTTCATTAGGTCCCATTTATTTATTTTTGCCTTTATTTCAATTGCCTGAGTAGACTTCCCTAGGAGAACATTGCTAAGATTTATGTCAGAAAATGTTCTTCCTATGTTTTCTTCTAGGAGGTTTATAGGGTCTTGTCTTATATTTAGGTCTTTAAGCCATTTCAAGTTTATTTTTGTATATGGTGTGAAGATATGTTCTAACTTCATTGATTTACATGCAGCTGTCCAGTTTTCCCAACACCACTTGCCTAAGAGACTGTTTTTTCTCCATTGTATATTCTTGTCTCCTTTGTCAAAGATTATTGGACCATAAGTCTGTCAATTTATTTCTGGTCTCTCTATTCTGTTTCATTGATCCATATGTCTGGTTTTGTGCCAATACCACTCTGCAGTTCTGTAATATTGTCTGAAGACTGAGAGGGTTATTCCTCCAGCCTCGTTCTTTTTCTTCAGTATTGCTTTGACAATTCTGGGTCTTTTGTGATTCCACATAAATTTAGGATTACTTGTTCTAGTTCTGTGAAAAATGTGTTGGGTAATTTGATAGGGATTGCATTCAATCTGTAGATTGTTTTGGATAGTATGGCCATTTAAACAATATTAGTTATTCCAATCCAAGAGCATAGGGTACCTTTCCATTTCTTTAAGTCATCTTTAATTTCCTTAATCAGTGTTTCGTAGTTCTCCATGTATGTCTTTCACCTCCTTGCTCAGATTTATTCCTATGTATTTTATTGTTTTAATACCATGCTGTTTTGATTACTGAAGGCTTCTAGTAAGATTTGCAATCTGGAAATGTGTCTTCCAACTATTTTCTTATTTTTAAAGATTGTTGTGGTTATTTAAGTCCCCTTACAATTCTATAAGAATTTGGTGATCTGCTTTTCCATTTCTGAAAAAAGGCTGTTGGAGTTTTGATGATGGTTGTGTTGAATTTGTAGATCATTTTTGGTAATATTGACATTTTAACAATGTTAAGTCTTCCTACACATGAACATGGAGTGGCTTTCCATTTATTTAGGTCTTCTTCCAGCAGTGTTTCATAGTTTTCAGTGTACAAGTCTTTCATCTCCCTGGTTAAATGTACTCTTTTAGGTGTTATTATAAGTGGAATTTTTTTTTTCGTTTTCACATTGTGCACTATATGTGTATAGAAACACAACTGAGTTTTGTGTGTTGATCTTGTACCCAGCAACTTGAATTCTTTTATAAACTCTAGTAGATTTCCTCTGGATTCTTTGGCATTTTCTATGTATATGTCATCTGCAAGTAGAGATATTTTTACTTCTTTCTATTAAATTTGGATGACTTTTTTCTGTTTAATTGCCCTGGCTAGAATTTCCAGTACAATATTGAATAGCAGTGGTAAGAGTGGTCTTGTTTCCTGCTCTAAAGGAGATTGCTTTCAGTCTTTAGCCATTGAGGATGGTATTGGCTGTGGTTTCTTTTTATAAATGCTCTGTATCATGTAGAGGAAATTATCTTCTATTCCTAGTTTTCTAAGTACTCTTATCATGAAATGGTGTTGGATTTTGTCAAATGCCTTTTCTTCATTAATGGGGATGATCATGTGGATTTTTTCTTCCAGCTGTTTATATGGTGTATTACATCGATTGATTTTCTTATGTTGAATCACTTTTGTATTCCTACCCAGTCATGATGTGTAATCCTTTCACTATGCTGTTGGATTCAGTTTGCTAATTTTTTGTTGAGAATTTTGCTTCTATATTCATAAAGGATATTCATCTGTTATTTTCTTATGATGTCTGGCTTTAGTATCAGGATAATGCTGACCTCATAGAATGAGTGAGAAAGTGCTCTCTCCTCTTCTATTTTAGAAGAGTTTGAGAAGGATTGGTGCTATTTCTTTTTTAAATACTTGCTAGAATTCACTATTGAAGAAATCTGGTCCTTGGCTTCTCTTTGTTGGGAGGTTTTTGATTTCTGATTCAATCTCTTTACTTTTTATAGTTCTGTTGATATTTTCCACTTCTTCTTGAGTCAGTTTAGGTAGTTAGTGTATTTTGAAGAATCTATCCATTTCATCTAGGTCATCTGATATTTTGGTACAGAAATATTCATGGTATTCTTTTATAATCCTTGTTCGTTTATGTAATATTGGTAGTAATACCTCCACTTTCATTTTTTTTTATTTTATCTGTTTATTTTTCTTTTTTTTCTTTGTCTAAATAGCTTTGCTATTTGTTCATTTTGTTGATCTTTTCAAAGAACTTTTGATTGCATTGATTCTCTCTATTGCTTTTCTATATTCTATTTTATTATTCTGTACTCCAGTCTTTATTATATCCTTCTTCTGATAGGTTCGGGTTTAGTTTGGTCTTCTTTTTCTAGTTCCTTGAGGTGTAAGTTAAGTTATTTATTTGAGATAGTTCTTCTTTTTATTACTGGTATTTATAGCTATAAGTTTCTCCCTAAGCACTATCTTTTGCTGCATTCTGTAAATTTTGGTGTGTTGTGTGTGTTCACTGAAGTGTCTGTTTCTTAGCTTGTGTTCAGCTAGTATTTTGACAGAGATTTCCTTGAAAGATCACATATTAAAACAAACAGACAAATGCCTCTTTCAGTCTTTGCAAATTGGTTCTTAGCCAAGCTTGCAGAGAGCATAAGGAATCAGCCCAAGGTGAAAATTTAGGGTCTTCTCAAGTCTTTCCCCAGCATGTGTCTTGCCCTAGGCATGCATGTGGCCTTCTAGATTCCCCTGAATGTCCTAATTTCCCAAAGAAATTCTCCCCAGCTTATGTTCCCAGGCTTTAGACTGGCCAATGGTCTATTTTGAAAGTTATCTTTTGCCCCAGGCATCTGCAGGTTCTTAGTTCAGCTTTCTGTGTTTTCAAGCAGTGCCCAATTCTTTTCCAACCTGAATTCCAAGTTAGGTGAGACAGAGATGAGCATCTTATGTCAGTTTTCAGGTAGCTCCAGACAGGTTAAAACAGACATACCCATAAAAAAACAAGGGTCTTCCGTGTAGCACAGGGAATTATATTCAATATCTTGTAATAACCTACAATGGAAAAAATCTGAAAAAGACTATATATATGTGTATGTATAATGGAATTACTTTGCTGTACACCTGAAACAAACACAACATTGTAAATTAACTATACTTCAATAAAAAAGTTCCAAATTAAATAATACTAGTAATTAAAACTCCTATTAATCTAAAAAAAAAGACATACCCAATAATTTGTTAGTAAGGTCTCTTCTTCTTCATCTGAAACCAGGGACCAAGGTTCCACACTGCTACTGCTCTGGGGAAGAGGTGAGAGAAGGGCTAGTAAAAGTGTCACAAAGCTTTCCTACCATTTTGAAGTTGTGTTTTTCTTGATTAAGTATTCGATTGGTTGCTGTGAACCCTTGACTATTTACCAGAGTTCTGAAAGTTTGTTCTGACAGTTTTTGCTTACCTTTTGATTTTTCTTTGGGAGCATGGAACTCCTACAAACCCTCCAGGTAATTCTGATGCAAGATCAATTTGGAGAACTTATCATGTGGCCTGAAAGATATGGCTCAATTTCCTGGGGGAATAACTGGAGCTTTTGTGGCAGTCTCCGTCATCTCTATGTCAGTATTCTTTGAGAAATCCAGACCAAAAGTCCAGTGGCGACACTTATGTCTCCATTTTCTACTGCTCCCAAACAGGATAGACAGTCATGATCACTCAACACTGGCTCCAGAGCCCTTATACTAGTGGACTTTTATCTAGGTGAATCAGAATCTGAGTAAAGCCAGACCATGTATGGATGGATACATGAAATATAGGACTTGATCTTGGCTTAATCCTAATCTGCAGAGGCAAGGTGACTACTGCTCTTAACAGCCGTGTAAAAGGCCATAGACCCCAAATTCAGATACTGAAAGAAATTCAAGGAAATCTCAAATAAAAGATATTCTGGGACAGTGGAGGCTCCCGAAATTCCCTGTTGGGAAAGCTTGAATAATTGTTCTGTTTGTAAATGGGTAGAGTGAGGAAAAATTAAGAAATTTGTTTTGAAACGACATTTGCATACTATTTTTTTTGTTTATTTGATTTTTTAAAAAATTTGTTTTACAGATATATGGGTCAATGGAACAGAATAGAGAGCCCAGAAATGAACCCACAAACTTTTGGTCAATGAATCTTTGACAAAGGAGACAAGAATATACAATGGAGTAAAGACAATCTCTTCAGCAAATGGTGTTGGGAAAACTGTACAGCAGCATGTAAATCAATGAAGCTAGAACACTCCCTTACACCATACACAAAAATAAACTCAAAATGGATCAAAGACTTAAACATAAGACAAGATACAATAAATCTCCTAGAAGAAAATATAGGCAAAACATTATCTCACATACATCTCAGCAATGTTCTCCTAGGGCAGTCTACCCAAGCAATAGAAATAAAAGCAAAAATAAACAAATGGGACCTAATTAAACTTATAAGCTTTTGCACAGCAAAGGAAACCATAAGTAAAACAAAATGACAACCTATGGAATTGGAAAAATATTTGCAAATGATGCAACTGAGAAAGGTTTAATTTCCAGAATATATAAACAGCTCATACAACTTAATAAGAAAAAACAAACAACCCAATCTAAAAATGAGCAGAAGACCTATACAAACAATTCTTCAATGAAGACACACAAATGGCCAATAGGCACATGAAAAAATGCTCAATATCACTAATTATCAGAGAAATGCAAATCAAAACTACGATGAGGTATCACCTTATGCCAGTCAGAATGGCCATCATTCAGAAGCCCACAAATGACAAATACCAGAGAGGCTGTGGAGAAAAGGGGACCCTCCTACACTGGTGGTGGGAATGCAGTTTGGTGCAGTCACTGTGGAAAACAGTACAGAGATTCCTCAAAAGACTAAAAATAGACTTACCATATGATCCTGCATACTATTTTGAATTAGAGTGTGTGTTTTTCTGGGAGCTTTAGGAGTGACTAGTGGCTATTAAGGGAGTTTAAAGACCTACCTCTGTCCTAATGCCAAGCCAGGTGTCTCTACCCTAGCGGACCCTAAGTTCTCCTAAGAAATCATGACTAATCATTGCAGAAATGGACTTGAGAGGTTGGAGGAAAGGACCAGGGCAATGAGACAGCAAAAATCTCCAGCCTCACTGTCTAGGGTCAGTGACCTCCTATATAAGAGTATGAGATATAAAGCCTAAACTGGGGTCACAAGACTTGAAGGCATGCACACCTGGTCCCCTGCACTCATGTGCTCCCTTAAGAGTCCACATACCACACCACGCACACATGCAGTGAGCCAAGACACAGCCTGATTCTACTCTAAAACAACAACAGCAAAGCATTTATTTCCAAAAAAGGGACAAGGTCACAAGAAAAGGCCTATAATAATTAACTAAGTCAATGGAAAACTCATTTTTCAAATACCCCCCATGGAGGCTTAGGACAAAACAACAGCTTAGTGAATGTTTGGTTACAGTTTATAGCTACTTCTCTTGCCCTTGATCCACTGCTGTGATTTTTCAGCTTCCTCTGCCAATCTTGCTCAGCACTAGTGATTCAAAGATTAAAGTCCATGTATGAGAATGGAATTGCCCTATTTGCAGCTTTGATTTGTGGGCTTTTCTGAGCCCTGTGGTCCCTTGTGTTGATTTTTGTCAGTTTTTACCCTAGCAAACAAAGGAAGAATGACACCAGTTAGAGTCTGTTCAGGACAACAGAGCCTGTATCGAAGGTAAAATAGATGAAATTTAACAGGGGGAACAAAGTGGGAGAGATGAGACCAAACAGGAGAAAATGAGGCAACTCAGAAATTAGAAATAGTAGAAACCTGCCTGTCATCCCGAGGACTGCAAGAAGGCAGGGAGGAAGTAGTATTTCTCTAGCCTAAGTGTCAAGTTCATTGTAGAGGCTTCCAGGTAGAAGGTGGAACAGTTGAGGGAAGGCTCCTCAACAGAAACTAGTACTTAGGAAGAGATATAGCTACAACCAAGATGCCACTTGCATTAGAGAAACTGTGCTGGGCACCTTTTGTTGACTCCTCTCCCATTGGTTGCATTCTTGGTGATGCTGTCATGCGTAGTGCTCTACCCAGCTCTATCCAGGGCATGGATGAGTATGTGATACATGGTATACCAAACACATCTTCTCTCAGAAGTTTTAATCTTGAGCACAAGGACAAAAAATTAGTTGGAACTGTTTCAGCCATATGGTGGTACCTTGAAAAGGCCACACATCCATCTGTATCTACCTAGATCCTCAGAAACACTCTACCTTGTGTTTTGTTTTATTTCTCCCCCCAAAGTCTTTATCAGTTCTTCCATTAAATCCCTTTATTTGTTCAGGTCTTCCCTTCCATGCCTCCTGGGTCTTAAGAATGTCTACTCATCCTTTAATACCCAATTCAAATGTTACTTCTTCTGTGAAAATTTCCCTAGTCCTCACTTCTCTAGAAAACTTTAGTTGCTCACTCCTCTTGTTTCCCATAACATTCTAAACATATCTCTGTTTCAGGACTTATCATATTACCTGATTATTCCTTATTTACTTGTCTGCCTCCCTTCTAGACTGTAAGGTTCTTAAGAGCAGGACTATGTCTTATTATATCTCAGGATTCTCAGTACCTAGCTGCTTGGCATATGGCAAATGCTTGATAAAAGCTTGGTGAATGTATGAATAAGTGAATGGATAAAGTTGTCAGCATATCTCCCCTGATTACAGTGGAAACCATAGTTCTTTCCTTCTTTGAATTTAAAAGGGTTTGAAGCTCATGGCTTTAAGGGCTTAAAGGGGAGAAATTAGTTCAATATATGTTCCCAATAAGAAGAGATATAAAGAGATACTTCTAGTGGAGAGGGTAATTAGCTCAGTGGTAGACCGTATGCTTAGCATGGATGAGGCCCTAGGTTCAATCCCCAGTACCTCCATTAAAAAAAGACATATTTTTATAAAGGCAGGAGACAGAAGTGAGAAAGAGAGGGAGAGAGGTGGGGGGGAATAGGGAGAGAGAGGGAGAAGAATGACAACAAGAAGGCAGTGACGAGTCACAGCCAATTACAAGGCTGTACAAGGAAATTCTGCTTGAGGTTCTGAGATATTGAGAGAGGTCAGTGTTCCACTTGAGATGATGGCCATCAGATTCCCTAGAGATTTAAAGGAGGTAAGTCCAATGGTATGCTGGTAAATATTTAACAGCTCTCTCTGGGGGAAAAATACCTTAATTTGTAGCATTTGCCAATTTCCTTCTTGTAACTACTCCCATTCTGGTCAATTTCAAGCTACCAATGTGGCATGATTGGATGCAGAGTTGAGAAGAGATGCTCCATAGTACATCATTATATCGTATTTCCACCCTACAGATACAACAGATAGCTATAACTTTGAAATCATAGATAATAATAAAATGTGATGAAATGATTAATGAATAATGAGAATTTATTACCTTTCTTGAAATGTCAGCTTGTATAATTTAATTTTTAGCGATGGCTCCTTTTAACAACTTCCTAAAAATTGAACTATCAGCTCTCACGAGCAGGTGTGAACCAAGAGCACACCGCTGTGGATGACTCTATCCTTGGGCTAGACCCGGGACTCAGAGAAGCCCAAATAGACAAAGATATACCAAAGTTGAGAGAAGGATGGGTGGCCAACTATCACTGTAGTCTGATTGAAATGATCCAGCCTGCTAGGTCTAAAAGTATGAGTGCTGGACACTGAGGCAGCAAATAGATAAACACTGTGGTTTCCTGGTACCCAGAGGAGAGACTATACTTGGTGGCTCCAAATACTAGATAGCTTTAAAACAAAATACCTCTGATTCATTGTATAATCTGCCTTATTGCTGAAAATTGTCTTTATAATTGAGATGGAGCCAGTAAGCAGAACAACTTGTTCTGTTGTGACTATCCGCTGAATATCCATGGACTGAGATGGTGCTTACAGAGCTATGTTAAGAGCTATGCTCTCTGAAATTTGTGCAATCAACAGGTTGGCCATCTTTCTAAAGTGTCTAGTTCATAAAGAATCCCCTTTTACTCAAATAAGGAAACTGTATTTGGAATGCCTAGATACTGGTACAGATTTTATGCATGCAAGAAAAGGGCAGTGCCAATTATAGTCTGCCAAGAAAGTCTCACCTTCACAAACTCAACTTGTCTTCTTGGTAGTAAATTGGGCATATTTGTGGTTCCTCACTTCAAGATTGTATTTTTGGTCTTCCTTGACCTTGGGTTTCACCTTCACAGGACATTTTCAATAACTTTGAAAAGAACAAGGAGGAAATACAGCTCAAAACCTAGTATTGTAATTATAAAACACGTACTCTGTGCTTAGCACACTTATATACATCATCTCATTTAATCTTCCAAAAAACCCGACAAGGGGGTACTATTATTTTCTTATTTTACAAATGAAGAAACTGCAAATCAGTAAGGTATAGTACCTTGCTCAAGGTCACATAGTCATGCGAGCGGACCTGGGGTCTGAAGCCAGGTATGTCTGATGCCCAAGTCTCACAGGCTGTCCACCATACCATGCTGTCTGAGGTACTGTCTCTCCATTGCAGAGGCTAGTCAGAGAGAGAGAGGGTGGTCTGTGCAAAGTGTCAAAGGATAAGTAGAAAGGTATGTGTCTTTCTGCAGAGTCACATGGAAATTCTGAACTCAGGCCTATGAGAATTAAAAGCACAATTAATTGCCCCACCTCCTTATATCAACCATGTGATTAAACATAAAAAGAAGTTGAAACCAGTATTTCCTTTTAAAAGTTGAAACTTTAGGGCAGCTTTTAAAGAAATTTATTAGATAAAATTACACATCTTTGTTCCCTTTCTCTTGTTCTTAATTTTTTTCCAAGCCAGACTTTGGAAAGGCCAGCTTTTCCTGGCAGTTTACCCTTGCACCTCTTGTTTGGCATAAAACTCCCTTTAGCCTTGATCTCAGCTGTCAGATCAACTTGCCTTTCTATTTTGTCTCTCCCTCCCTGAGCCTGAAAGAACACTCTAAGTGCAGACAAGGGGGTAAGGGAGAGAAAGACGAGTGGTGACCTCTCTCCTCTAATGTTTCTCCTTTCTTTCTTTCCATGAGTAAGACCAAATGTCCCACTCACTAGGTTTACCCCAGTCATACAGTTTGATAGCCACTTTACCTGGGAAGTTTTTTCGTGTATGTATGTGTGTGTGTGTGTGTGTGTGTGTGTGTTTCCTCCTCCCCTATTAGCGTTCACTCCACATTCCATCCTTCCACAAGAGTACCTCAAGCAGAGAGCAGCTTACATACATTGCAGAGGTGACTGCTAAATTTCTTAGCTGGTTCCCTTGAGAAACCCATTAACCATGGACATATTTATAAAGTGCTCCCAGAAAATTGAAAGAGATCATATCTATTCCATCTTAACTAAATCATTTGAAAACAACTGGAAATGAAAATGAAACCAGTTTTATTATAGGGCCCATCCTAGCTTCTTTTTCATCCATGTTCTCTTCTCTTCCCTGAATTTCTTTTGCAGTTCTGTCAGGAACCCAGGCTCCAATCCCTCCCTACAACCACCAATGACACAAAACCACTCATTCACATGAATGATGAAATCATCTGGGAACTTTAAAAATTATTATTATTCAGTAGTCTAGGGTGGACCTTGAGCATCAGTATTGTTTCATATCTTCCTACATGATGATTCTAATCCTATTCTCTGGGCTTGTCTTCCCTGTCCCACCTTTTTCCCTACCAAAATTTGTTCTCACCTATCAATGACTTGGGAAAATATCTAATAAATTCATCTGCAATAAGGCATTGATAACTGATAAAGGCTTAACGTGCTAGCAGCCAATGGGATTTTTCATTTTGATTAGGAAAACAATAAAAAAGAAAAACTCCAATGGCAGAAATTTAGACATGGGGGAGAGATTTGGGTTGGAAAAGTTTCCCAGCCCCCAATTCATATTATATAGGTCAATGTTATCCATGTTTTTCACACACACACATCCATGACAAACCTTAACTAAAAATAAGAAAACGGAATTTAAAAAATCAATAATAATAATTTTATTATAGTGAGAGTAACAGTGATTTATTTGCAATATTTTGCCCAGACATTTTTATCCAGATACTAACTGGAGTTACAGATCAAGTTTTACATCCCTTTGGTTTCTTTTCTTATCTTTATTCTGAATAAAAGAAAAAAACCAATTCACAAATTAAAATTGTTAAGAATGGCAGTAAGTATTTGGTGGTTGTGGCAGATAGTTTTGGATATTTATGTTCAGACAGATCATTAACCTAGAAATTATGAAATGATTTCTAACTATAGACTACATCCAGCATTCTATCAGACAGGGATATAATAAGCATTTACTCTTAAAAGCTGAAAAGGTGAATGTTTCAACCTGAAAGATAGTAGCAAATGGATCTAATTCTTTCTTTGGTTGCATTCATCTCTGAAAGGTATTTTTTCCACATTTCATTACAGCATGGGGATATGGTTTTAAAATATGCCGCATTTTTTTTTTCTCCAATGAGCGAAGAAAATCACCAAGTCAAACTTTCAGTGATTGAACAATTTGTATCACATTTAAGTCATCCAGAGAAATCTTGATACCAGAAACGGGTAATAGTTATGCCCTGAAGTGATAAGCTCAGGCTGCTGCAAATACACAATGTATTGCTGAGATACGCCACTTGAGTGATTGTATTGAAATAATACCAATTGAATTTCGTGTTATCACTGTCATGAAGAAATGCTTTATGTTTCACCCATCAAAAAAATTGGGAGAATATCTTTCCCTTTGATAGACCTCATAAATCAGTGTGGAAAGATAGACCTGTACTCACCACCCATTTCTTCACTTAGCATCCTGAAAAGATGAACACTCAACAGGAGGTATGTTCTCATAATCCTAATCTTGATCCTTTTCTTCAACACTGAATCAAAATCAAGAGACATCTGATGGACCACTAATTTTCTTTGACTACTTCTAAGTATGAATTGACATTCAAGTACGACTTCTTTTATTCATGTGGCCGCAGGACCCTTCCTTGTTGCATGCATAGTTCCTGCTTTGTCAGTATTGA
The DNA here is from genome assembly GCF_009834535.1 of Camelus ferus. Lineage (NCBI taxonomy): Eukaryota > Metazoa > Chordata > Mammalia > Artiodactyla > Camelidae > Camelus > Camelus ferus. Next base: position 44,525,305 of record NC_045732.1, on the reverse strand, counting down.
TTTTAGCCCTATTTCTTTCAATTTTTAATCACATATCACAAAATGATCTTTAAGTTATGCTAATAAACTTTTTAAAATAGCAATTTTTATTATCTTCAACACATCACCAGCCCATTCTTGGGCTATATGCTTTTTGATACCATTTTTTTTCTTTAATGGTAGTACTGGGGATTGAACCCAGGACCTCCTGCATGCTAAGCACACACATTATCACTGAGCTACTTCCCCACCCTAAAATGATCTTTAAGTAAATGAATATTATCTCCTCTTGAAGGCTGATTTTTTCAGTGATAAATGGAACAAAATTCACTAGCACTTTTCTTGAATATACTTATCAATATCCCAACTGAAAATATCTTGTAGTATGTTCACATATTAGAAATTGTTCTTCCACTGTGTAATCCAATCATATTGTGCAACATATTATAGTAACAAAGGAATTGTGCCTGAATTTTTATGAATAAAATAGTTGCCACAAACTTTGTGGTTCATGTTACAAGTTTCTTAGAAAAAATGTTAAAAGCAGGGCATATACTTTAAGCACTACAATTTTTGTGGGTGCCATTGTAGTTTGGGCCTCTTATCTCTTGTTAGTAATAATATTCATCAATTTAGCATTGGAAAGTATTATTTTCTGCTCTTTTCTAGAAACATTTGACTGGTTACCAGAGTGGTCCCTGTACTTTCTATGAAACTGTTAGGAAAGCTATGGTGGTATCATTGGGTCAAGTTTCATAACAGACTATGCTTTCCACACAATAAAAGTCAGTGTTCAAATATTCATTATTTAAATCAGAACTACAATGAGGTATCACTTAACACCAGTCAGAATGGCCATCATTAAAAAGTCCACAAATGATTAATACTGGAGGGAGTGTGAAGAAAAGGGAACCCTCCTACACTGTTGGTGGGAATGTAAATTGATACAGCCACTATGGAAAGCAGTATGTAGATTCCTTAAAACCTAAAAGTAGGCTTCCCATATGATCCAGCAATCTCATTCCTGGGCATATATCCAGAGGGAACGCTAATTCAAAAAGACACATGCACATGCACCCCAGTGTTTATAGCAGCACAATATACAATAGCCAAGACATGGAAGCAATCTAAATGTCTATCGACAGATGTCTGGATAAAGAAGCTGTGGTATATTTATACAATGGAATACTACTTAGTGATCAAAAGAATAAAATAATGCCATTTGCAGCAACATGGATGGGCCTGGACATTGTCATTCTAAATGAAGTAAGCCAGAAAGAGAAAGAAAAATACTACATGATATCACTTATATGTGGACTCTAAAAAAGAGACACAAATGAATTTATTTACAAAACAGAGACAGACTCATAGACACAGAATACAAACTTATGGTTACCAAAGGAGAATTGGGGGGAGATAAATTAGGAGTTTGAGATTAGCAGATACAAACTACTACATATAAAATAGATAAACAACAAGGTCCTACTGTATAGCACAGGAAAGTATATTCGGTAGCTTCTAATAACCTATAATGAAAAAATATATGTATATATTATCTATATATATAACAGAATCACTATGCTGTACACCAGAAATTAACACAACATTATAAACTGTGAGTTCAATAAAAAATTCATTGTTTTAAGTTCTTTACTAATTCCTGCTGATACACTAGCAGAAATTATATCATGAAAAGCCACATATAATCCTATTAATCATGAAAAGGGATTATTGTAATTAAAAGCTCTTTTGCCTGCTACATCAAATCATCATACTTTCAGATTTACTTGTCCTTGCATGTATCTTCACATTTGATATTTATCTCAAAGTCAAGTTCATTATTTATTTTTAACATGACCTTGAGGTATTGTTGTTTTTCATCACTGGTTTTGTACCTGAATGAGCCATTTTTGAGCCATTAATAATTTGGAGGATTAGAGATAAAATGCAAAAAATGATAACCTTGAAACATGCAAAATTAAGACTATAACCAATGACATGACCAACGGCATGACAAAAATATCTTGTTAGTTAAATGTTAGCCAAGATGAACCAATCACTGAATTCCTTGCAGTATACGGACAGTCTCACCCATTAACACCACATTGAGATATTTAGAAAAAAAATTATGATTAGTCAGGTGTAACCCTGCCATTATACCCCACAAGGTCTGGCCTGGAATGTAAGTACATTCCATTACCAGAAAGAAAACCAATATACACATGGGGAAAATGTATCTTAGAGAAGCAAAGTGACTTACTCAAAGTTTCACAAGTGTGAATCAAACCCAAGTTGCACAAGTTGGGCAATTAGCTGCCCCACTCAAGCATCAAGATAAACATCATTTTGTTTGGCATCCATAGAGAGTGACTGAAAGAGATGGGGGTATTTAGCTTGGGAAAGAGAAGTCTGGCTAGGGAGCAAGAATGGCAGAGGTAGCTGTGTTCAAATATGTGAAGGACATTCCTGAGAATAAGGAGCAGTCCTGTCTGGTTGGTTGTCCTGAGAGCAGAACGTGGGTGTGTGGAAGGAAGTTACAGGAGAGCAGGGTTGGCTCAGCAGCAGGAAGAACATTCTGTTAAGTGGAATCCTGTGCCTGCCGAGGCAGGAAGCTTCCAGGTCTGCCCCAGTTCACTTGGAAACTGGGAGGGGACGCTTGGCTGGAAGGCTGCAGAGGGGCATCCTCCACCAGGTAGAGATGGTGGGAGCAGGTGATCTGAAAGATTTTCTAGGCTGAGTCTGATGAGGGCCTGGAGGGAGCAGGACTGGTGAGTGGGACACACGGACCCCAGGCCCCTTCTGCCCCTGACACTTGATGCCTGAGGTCAGCTTGTCTCCTGCCTGCCCAGCTTCAGCCCCACCTGTTTCCTGGGTGGCCAAGGGGAGCACTTAGGGTTCAAGGTGGGAGACTGAAATCTCTGCCTCCCAAAGACACAGGGCTGTTTCTGCTGCAGCAGTCATGGCCCCATGTCCACACTGGGGTCCCTTCCCCTGCCCAGCTCCCTGAGTCTAAACTTCAATCCTGGGAGCAGGAGAATGGAGGGGACTCAGGCACTATCTGCACTTGGCAGCTAATAGTGTAGAAATGTGAACAGCTGAGAGGACTCACCTTAGCCTTTGGCCATTCTTAAACCACAAGGCACCTCTACTTGAAAACCTTCTAGCTTAATTCCACCACATCAGCAAGTTGGAATTCCCATATCCTGTAAGCTCCTTCTGGGCTTTGAGTATAAATGTAGCAGCAGTAGAACAGCAGGACTTAGGATAAGGCCAAGAAGACAGGTTTTACCTGGTTTACAATTTGGTCGAGACTCTAGTATAACTGGTATCATTGGCAAACTTTTCCAAGGTCAATGGTAGATTTTAGAGACTTATTTAAACCTTCTCTTTGCAATGTTGTAGTATTGGCCTAAATATAGCTGATAGGGGATCTCAAGGAATTCAAGAATTTTCTATGTCAGTGCCAGGGTTAGACACTGAATAGATGGCCAAGAATGCTCTCCTAGGCCCAGGACTGATATATAGCCGATATGCACTGTGATTAAAATTCTGGGGTTAAAATATTAACATACTTCTATACTGGTTTGTAAGTAGTTACTGCCCCAAGGCTCTCAAGTAGACCTTTAGTCCTGGCCATTTCAGCCTCCCCCTCCCCAGGATCCTGCCACACCTCCTTATGATGCAGCAACTACAGGGAAATGACTGACATTCAGGGGGCCTTCCAGACCCAGCTCATACTGAAAGCAAGGATAGTTCAGTATTTTAAAATATTATCCCGGATTAAGTCTCTGGTCTTTGTCTGAGAGAGGAGACATGAGACGTGGGGTCAAGCACTTCAGTGGTGAGAAGACAAATTTGAAAGAATTTTAGTGTACTATGTGTAAAGGGGAAGTACAGAGCAATTTAGGTGAGGAAGAAGAGTCAATGAAGGGCTGGGTCCTAATTGCCAACAATATGACCTGAGGTGAGACGCTTAAGCTCTTTGTAACAAAGTGGATTGAGTATTATAAAGCTTAATAGTATGTTCCAAGAGCTTCTGATGAAGGACAGAAAGGTTTTCTTTAAATCTATACATTGGGATTTGTTAATTACTGTTATTGTTCCTCAGATAGTTCTGAGTACAGAAGAGTACACCAATTTTTTTTTCATAATGCAGTGATCATCCTTGAAATATCTGTCACATTTAATCATATCAGCTAACATTTACTGAGCGCTTACTCACCCAGACATTCTTCTAAGCGCTTTATGTGTAGCACTTAATTTAATACAGCTATTCAGGTAGACATCACTATCTTCACTATTTGATGTTGAAGAAACTGAAATCCAGGGATGATTTAACTTGCCCAAGTCACTCAGCTGGTAAGTGACTGAGCGAGGTTTTGAACTGAGGCAGTTTGACTTCTGAGCCTATATGCCTACCCACTATGCTATACTAATATGCCAACCAAGCCTTATTTAATCCTTTAACATCTGCCTTAATTTTACAGTCATTTTACAGTCAAAGAAACTAAAGCTCAGAGTTTAAACCACTAACCCAGGGTCATCCAGTCAATAACCCTCAGATCTGCACCTCCAACTCAAGTCTTCTATGCCAAAGGCTACACTTTCTTGCTCGCATGCTTTCCCATCTCCCAAATAATTTCCCTTCCTCTAGCACATTTATTCTTCCCTATCTTTATGTTCTCATGGTCATCTTCAACTTACCAGATCAGTAATTCCCTTCCTGGGATCCCTGGTAACATTCAGCCTTTAACAGTGACTCTATAACTGGTCTATAACCCACTCCTCTTTAAAATGTCCCCCAGATTTAGGGCTCATTGATCCTCACCTGAACCGATCTTCACTGTGATGGTTGAAAAATGATGCTTTTCCTATCTCTCACATTCCCATCTTCCAAATCCTGCACAACTGAAATCACGAAGCTGGCCCTAAAACTACTTCCTGAGCCAGTCAAGCAAACTTATTTAAGGACCCCTGTTTCAGTTATAGTGCTTTGGGCTGCTATTACAGACATCTGACTAATTCTTATTTAGACAATAAAGACATGTCATGATCTCACATAACAAGAAGTGTGGAACCAAGTCAATTCCCAGGTTGCTTAATTCAGCAATTCAGTGATGTCATCAAAGACCCAGGCTCTTTCTCTCTTTCTGCTCTACCATCCTAAGAGTGTAGTAATATCTCCCCTTTCTTCAACAGCACACATTCTCTAAAACTGAAACAATATACAGAAGATGACGTGGCCCCCTGTGAAGATACTGGAATTCATGAAGCATGATGTTTTTTCCTCAAATAACTCCTTTTTAATTGGGATGTCCTCGAGATCCCTATAAAAAATTATAACCCCATCTCCATATTCCCTCTCTTCCTTCCCTGCTTCACTTTTTCACCTATCACTTAGCACCATCAGGCATATAATATATTTTATTTATTTGTTTCCTCTCTCCCACATTAGAATGTCAATTCCGTGAAGGCAGAGACTTTGGTCTGTTTTGTTTATTCTTGTATCCCCAGTACCTAGAACATCGATTGCCTGACATAGGATGCACTCAATTAGTATTTATTGAATTAATGAATGACCACAAGATGACTGCTACAGTCTTAACATCACGTCCTCAAACAACAACATTTTAAAGAGTGAAAGAGAAGAATGAGACAAAGAGGCTATTTCCTTCCAAGTCTTGCAGTTTTTATCAGAGAGTATATTCTTTCCTAGAAACCCCACAACAAACTTTCTCTCAGGTGTCATTAACCAGAACTGATTATATGCTGACCAGTAGGTCTCACTAGGCAAATGGGAATGGGGTTGCCATGACTGGCTTAAACCAGTAATGACACATCTCCTAGGGCTAGGCAAAGAACAGCTCTGGGTTCTTCCTTTAGCATAAGGTGTGAGCATGTAAAGCTGTCATCTGAGCAACCTTCAACATTTGCCATAGTAACTGCACATACTCGAGAACATTGTCTAACCCCTATTATCCTCTCTTTCACCCTGGCTAGGACAGCCCTTGTCTATCTAGCCAGCTTCCATTGGACCTGTCTGTCATTCAACTCAACACACCTAGTGTCCAGATCTTGATCTCTAATACCACTCCGCACTGAAAGAGAAGTCAGAGCTCCTTGGAGAAATGGGTGATTCCACAGTTGGGGCAGAATAGGTACAAGATGAGCCTGGAGTATCTCGTTATGCCAGAAACTAAGGAAGTTCTCAAGAAAATAATGGGGATGTATCACAAGAACACAGGAACCATATATTATTGAAAGGGTTCCCACTGTCTAAACATGGAACCATTTGAGCGCCAAAATAATTAAGGACAGTAATGAATTATAAACCATTGTTGAAAAATAGGAATCCATGAGTTCACAATGACAATAGGAAGATAAATAAAGGAAGAGAAGGGAGGGTTCATGCATATAGTAGAATACTGAGGATTGACTCTTAGATGTGAAGGGAGTGCTAGAGTTGGAAAAATCATCATTTTGCAACCATCATGGTAAAGACTAGTTCAGGCAGGAATCAATGGATACCAAATATAGGGACATTTTAATGAAGATCAGTTATTTGCAGGCTCTTAGTGTGTCTTCCCACAGATTGCAAGGGATAAAATAGTATCTACACAATGAAACAATTGGGCAACATCTTGACATGGGTGCCACCATGTATGATTCCCTGAGAAAAACATGGCATCACCTATGTGATATTCCAGCCTGGAATACATAGCTTGAATCTAACCACAAGGGAATGTCAGTCAGCTACAATGAGGGACATCATATATTTTTACAAAGCATAGGGTAGAAGAATACCATATTCTTCAAAAATGGCAATCTCATAAAATATGTACAAAGAAGTGCTGGGGAAATGTTCTAAATCAAAAGAGAGTGAAGATACATGATAACTAAATTCAATACCTGATCCTAGACTGGATCTTGTACTGGCAGAAACAAACCAAAAAAGCTATTAACAGTGGCCAATTGCCACAAGTGAAATACGGAATATCTCATATATGAAATATGGAAAGTAGATGATATTAAGGATCATACTGCTGTTAGATTTAATGTTGATTACTGTGCTGTGGTTATGTAAGAGAATACTGAAGTATTTATAAGGAAAGTGGCCATGATATATGCCACATACCCTCAAATGGTTCAGGAAAAATGAACTATGGTATATGCAGAGATAAAGAAATAGATGATGGGGAGGGTATAGCTCAAGTGGTAGAGTGCATGCTTAGCATGCATGAGGTCCTGGGTTCAATACTCAGTACCTCCTCTAAAAATAAATAAACCTAATTACCTTCCTACCCCCCCAAAATAGATAATAGACAGAAAGATGGAGCAAGCAAATAATAAAGGAAATGGGCAAAATATTTGCAATTGGTGCATCTGAGTAAAGGGCATGTGAGTTTTCTTTGTACAATTCTTTTTTTTTTAACATTTTTTATTGATTTATAATCATTTTACAATGTTGTGTCAAATTCCAGTGTTCAGCACAAATTTTCAGTCATTCATGGACATATTCACACTCATTGCCACATTTTTTTCTTTTTGTTTGAAGTATAATCAGTTTACAATGTTGTGTCAGTTTCTGGTGTACAGCACAATAGTTTGATCATACATATACATATATTCGTTTTCATATTCTTTTTCATTATAGGTTACTACAAGATATTGAATATAGTTCCCTGTGCTATACAGTAGAAACTTATTGCTTATCTATTTTATACATAGTAGTTATTATCTGCAAATCTCGCTTGAACTAGTATATGTACAATTCTTGTTCTTACAACTTTTCTATACCTTTTATTTATTTTTTAAATTTATACTATTTTTTAACATTTTTTTATTGAGTAATAGTCATTTTACAATGTTGTGTCAAATTCCAGTGAGAAGCACAATTTTTCAGTTATACATGAACATACATATATTCTTTTTTTCTAATTTCTTCTTTTTTAACATTTTTATTGACTTATAATCATTTTACAATGTTGTGTCAAATTCCAGTGTAGAGCACAATTTTTCAATTATACATGAACATATATATATTCATTGTCACATTCCTTTCTCTGTGAGCTACCATAAGATCTTGTATATATTTCCCTGTGCTATACAGTATAATCTTGTTTATCTATTCTACAGTTTTGAAATCCCAGTCTATCTCTCATTGTCACATTTTTGTTTTGCTGTGAGCTACCACAAGCTCTTGTATATATTTCCCTGTGCTATACAGTATAATCTTGTTTATCTATTCTACATATGGCTGTCAGTATCTACAAACTCTATACCTTTTAAAACATAGCCAAATAAAACATTAAAAAAAATACAGCTCATAGAGGGTAAGGTAATAGCTCAGTGGTAAAGCACATACTTAGCATGCATGATGTCCTGGGTTCAATCCCCAGTACTTCCATTAAATAAAGAAACAAACAAACAAACAAATCTAATTACTCCAAAAAATTATTTAAAAAATAAATAATATTTTTAGTGGCAGAGGGTAATAGCTCAGTGGTAGAGCATGTGCTTAGCATGAACGAGGTCCTGGGTTCAATCCCAAATACTGCCATTAAATAAATTAATTAATTTTTAAAAATCTAATTACCCTCCCCCCAAAATACAATTCATGATCCATTCCATCTTGTTTAGAAGTCTTCCCTGCTTAGTTTGGTGGAGGCTCTCAGGGCTCCAGAAAAGTGAAGGATGTCACCTGCCGATTTGCATGTTTTGGCAAATATGAACACATCCCATTGATTTGTGGGAGATCTTCCAGGAGAATAATAATTACTCAATAAACATTTACTGGGCACCAGGCATTGTGTTATATATATGCTGGGATAAAATGTGACTCAAGCTAGCTTCACACCCTCAAATAGTTTATGAATAGACACATAAGCTATGTGTCAAGTACTGAATTAGAGGGATGCATAGGTTCTAGGAGAAGCCAGAAAGAGAGATATCTTATTCAGCTGGGGGTGAGGATCAGAGGTAGCATAGGAATGTGGAGAGGTCAGGGAGCATTTCCAGTGAAGATTCTTGAGTTAAGCCCTAACGGGGTTAGCTTGGTGGACGGTGAGAAGGAGGGGAGGACATTCTTGGTACACAGAAAGGAATGAAAGAAGTTGGGTAGTAGTTAAGAACACAGACTCTGGAACCAGACTGCCTGGCCTCAAATCCTGAACTTGCTACTTATTAACTGCATGACCTTGGGTAAATGAATTAGTCTCTCTCTGTCTGGTTTCTTCATCTGTTGCACAGGGATAATAACATTATCTACCACAAAGGATAGTTGCTAATGATTAAATGTTAAGAGATGATATGTTTCGGCCACCACCTGGCACATAATAGGTACCGAATAAATATGAGCTCAGTTCATGTCCCTTTCAGGAAATAAGAAGTTTCAGTCAGTCGACTGCAGGGTGCATGTCAGGGAAGGTGGGGAGAAAGGAGGGAGGATGTGATGCCAAGTTAAGAAATTCATACTTTAGCCTAAAGGCAATGGAAAGTTATTGAAGGGTTTTAATAACTTGATCTGATTTGTGATTTAGAAAGGTCCTTCTGGCTTGGAGAATAAAGCAGGGTAAGAATGGAGGCAAGAAAGCCAATGGAAAGGTCAATGCATCAGAGAGGAGATGAGAATCTGGGGTAGGGGGGTGAGGCAGAGTGTTATGGAGGAGGAAACATTCAAGAGACACCAGGGGGTGGAGGGGAGGGTATAGCTTAGTGGTAGAGCACATGCTCAGCATACATGAGGTCCTGGGTTCAATCCCCAGTACCTACATAAATAAATAAATATATAAATAAACAAACAAATAAATAAAAACCCTAATTACCTTCCCCCAAAAAACACACAAAAAATAATAAAGACATTTCTGAAATTAAAAAGAAAAGAGAGAGAGACATCATGGCAGTAGAAGTCAAGGTTAACTCCCAGGTACCTGACTTGAACACCAGGATGGATAAGGGCTCCATCCTCTGTGATAGAGAACAGAGAAAGAGCAAAGTTCTGAAGGTAAGAGACAAAGATGATGAGTTCAGTTTTCACCATCATTAGCTTGAAGGGCCCGTGGGACATCCAAGTGGAGAAATCTAATAAGAGGTGAGATATAAAGGCTGGGATTCACTATTGTGTAAGACTCACAAAGCAAATTCTACTGTTTTCTGCATTTGTGGCCTTGAACTAGCTGTGTCTTTGCCAAGTCACCGTTTCCTCCATTATAAAATGATTATAATTATTAAAATGCCCTAATATAAGTAAAAAGCACTCTTTATTGAATGATAAAGTCTGCTACAAATGCCAGATATTTTTCTTTTAGGGAGAGCTGACACAGGAAAAAAAAAAAAACCTGACACTTTAAATCATCTTTTAGGAAACTTTTCCCCTATGGGGCAATAAAAAAGAGTTTCAAGAATATATGGGAACAGCCTTGTCTAGGGTAAGCCTGGGTTTTTCTCCTATCCTAAAAATAGGTGAGAAACTTGGAAACAAGTCTTCAATGGACTGGAAAGAACCAAAGTTGAAAGAGGCCAAAACTTGAGGTAGAATTCAAGAGTTCTGGGGGTATGTCTTCTGTATTAAGATCTGGCCAACTTTCAGACACAGTGGCTAAAACCTAGAAACAGAAGGTCTTTTGCAAAGCGCTTGGTTCCCATCTACCCTTATGGAGATAGGTGTGATTTGGAACTACAGGGATCACACAATAGGTACCCTAATTCTCTGTACCACAAATTAAAATTTCTCTGCAAATCCTAGGGACTTGCCTGCAAAAAAAAAAAGTACCCTTAGTCCAACGGCCTTGCCTCATTATTTTCTTATGGAAGTCCTCACAAGCCCCCAGTTTCTTTTAGAATAGCAGGTATAGTATTAGCTATTCAGGCTGTAAAACCGACTTCATTTGTAGAATGTGGGAATATACAGTCTCTCCCTGGGGAGAGAGTATACAGACTTTCTATTAAGTTCAGCTTGTCAGAGATTCACTTATTGATTGGTGTTTTATTGGACTGGCATTTTTGTTGCATCCCCAGATCTTGTGGCCCTGATCCTTGAATCAATCATCTTTGAATCTGTAGGTTCAACCAATATGCCAGTTTCTCAAAATCTCTATCATTCACTGTGTGGGGTAATGAGGAACTTTACTTTCCTCACCTGGAAATAGAAACATTAATTACCTTGCAGGGTTGTTGTGAGCACTAAATGAGATTCCACACTGAAAGTGCCTACCCTCCAGATTCATTCAAGAATATTTACTAAGAACCTACTATATGCCAGACACTGCTATATGCATGGAGGATACAGCAATGAACAAAGACCAATATTGCTACACTTGGGGAGGTTATACAATAGGGAGGGATGTCTAACAAACAACTAAGTAAGTAAAATATATAATATGACAGATGGTGATAAGAGCTTTGGAGAAAAAGGAGACAGGGCAGTAAGTGCCTGTCAGAGTTGGAGATCATCATACAAAGGGGTTGCTTCATAAATAGGAGTTGTTTCTGGGGGAGGGTAGCTCAGCAGTATAGAGTGCATGCTTAGCATGCAGAAGGTCATGGATTCGATTCCCCAGTACCTCCAGTTAAATAATAAATAAACAAACAAACAAAAATGGTAGTTGTTTCTAAGTCTCTTTGGTCTATACCTCAAGCATTATTTGGATACAGAACCTCAGTGTTTGCAACAGTTCAAAAACACATATCAAAACCTAACTGTGGACCAGGGACTCACAAGATTTTGGGGGTGTAACGGTGAACAAGGCATATCCCATAGCTGCAGGCATCATTTCAATATACGATAGTAAGTGACTAGACATGGGGTGAAGAGGACAAAGGACAGAGGAGAATCAATTAGCCCAGTCAAGGGTCAAAAAAGGCTTTCTGAAAAGGAAAGCATGGAGATTAAACAATATGTTATTGAAAAAACAATGGATCAATGAGGAAATCAAAGCTGAAATTAAAAAATACCTTGAGACAAATGATAATGAAAGCACAACCACTCAAAACCTATGGGACACAGCAAAGGCAGTGCTGAGGGAAGTTTATAGTGATACAGGCCATCCTCAAAAAAGAAGAACAATCTCAAATAAACAATTTAACCCACCACCTGAATGAATTAGAAAAAGAAGAACAAAAAGCCCCAAAAAGCAGCAGAAGGAAGGAAATAATAAAGATCAGAGAGGAATTAAATACAATAGAGATTAACAAGACCATAGAAAAAATCAACCAAACCAAAAGCTGGTTTTTTGAAAAAGTAAATAAAATCGACAAACCTCTGGCCAAACTCACAAAGAATAAAAAAGAGAGAGCACAAATTAGCAAAATAAGAAAGGAAAATGGAGAAATTACAACAAACAAAATAGAAATACAGAATACCATATGAGAATATTATGAAAAACTATATGGAACCAAACTGGATAACCTAGAGGAGATGGACAAGTTTCTGGAAACATACTGTCCACCAAAACTGAATCAAGGAGAATCTGAACACTTGAACAATCCGATCACTAGAAAGGAAATAGAAATAGCAATTAAAAACCTCCCTACAAATAAAAGTCCAGGACCGGACGGCTTCACCGGGGAATTCTACCAAACATACAAAGAAGAACTCATACCAGTCCTTCTCAAACTCTTCCAGAAGATTGAAAAGGAGGGAATACTCCCAAACTCATTCTATGAAGCCACCATCACCCTGATACCAAAACCAGGCAAAGACACTACAAAAAAAGAGAATTATAGGCCAATATCACTGATGAACATAGACGCCAAAATCCTCACCAAAATTTTAGCAAATACAATCCAACAACACATAAAAAAGATTATGCATCATGACCAAGTGGGGTTCATCCCAGGGACACAAGGCTGGTTCAACATACACAAATCAATCAGTGTAATACATCACATCAACAAGAGAAAGGACAAAAACCACATGATCATCTCAATCAATGCAGAAAAAGCATTTGATAAAATTCAACACCCATTTATGATAAAAACTCTCGCCAAAGTGGGTATAGAGGGAACATATCTCAACATAATAAAAGCTATATATGACAAACCTACAGCCAGCATAGTACTCAACGGTGAAAAACTCAAAAGCTTCCCACTAAAATCTGGGACAAGACAAGGATGCCCACTATCACCACTCCTATTCAACATAGTCCTGGAAGTCCTAGCCACAGCAGTCAGGCAAGAGAAAGAAATAAAAGGGATCCAAATTGGAAAAGAAGAGGTAAAAGTGTCATTGTATGCTGATGACATGTTACTATATATAGAAAACCCTAAAAGGTCCACACAAAAGCTACTAGAGCTGATTGAAGAATTCAGCAAGGTAGCAGGTTACAAAATTAACGTTCAAAAATCAGTTGCATTTCTTTACACAAACGATAAATCAACAGAAGAAGAAAGTAAAGAAACAATCCCCTTTCAAATAGCACCCAAAGTAACAAAATATCTGGGAATAAATCTAACCAAGGAGGTGAAAGAATTATACACAGAAAACTATAAACCATTGATGAAGGAAATTAAAGAAGACTTTAAAAAATGGAAAGATATTCCATGCTCTTGGATTGCAAGAATCAATATTGTTAAAATGGTCACACTGCCCAAGGCAATCTACAGATTTAATGCAATCCCTGTCCAATTACCCAGGACATATTTCACAGAACTAGAACAAATCATAATAAAATTCATATGGAACCATCAAAGACCTAGAATTGCCAAAGCATTACTGAAGAGAAAGAACGAGGCTGGAGGAATAACTCTCCCAGACTTCAGACAATACTATAGAGCTACAGTCATCAAGACAGCATGGTATTGGTACCAAAACAGACATATAGACCAATGGAACAGAATAGAGAGCCCAGAAATGAACCCACAAACTTTTGGTCAACTCATCTTCGACAAAGGAGGCAAAAATATACAATGGAATAAAGACAGTCTCTTCAGCAAATGGTGATGGGAAAACTGGACAGCAGCATGTAAAACAGTGAAGCTAGAATACTCCCTTACACCATATACAAAAATCAACTCAAAATGGATTAAGACTTAAACATAAGACAAGATACAATAAACCTCCTAGAGGAAAACATAGGCAAAACATTATCTGACATACATCTCAAAAATTTTCTCCTAGAAGAAATAAAAGCAAGAATAAACAAGTGGGACCTAATGAAACTTACAAGCTTCTGCACAGCAAAGGAAACCAGAAATAAAACAAGAAGAAAACCTACGGAATGGGAGAAAATTTTTGCAAGTGAAACCGACAAAGGCTTGATCTCCAGAATATATAAGCAGGTCATACGACTCAATAAGAAAAAAATAAACAACCCAATCCAAAAATGAGCAGAAGACCTAAACAAGCAATTCTCCAAGGAAGACATACAAATGATCAAAAAGCACATGAAAAAATGCTCAATATCACTAATTATCAGAGAAATGCAAATCAAAACTACAATGAGGTATCACCTCACACCAGTCAGAATGGCCGTCACTCAAAAATCCACAAATGACAAATGCTGGAGAGGCTGTGGAGAAAGGGGAACCCTCCTACACTGCTGGTGGGAATGCAGTTTGGTGCAGCCACTATGGAAAACAGTGTGGAGATTCCTCAAAAGTCTAGGAATAGACTTACCATATGACCCAGGAATCCCACTCCTGGGCTTGTATCCAGAAGGAACCCTACTTCAGGATGACACCTGCACCCCAATGTTCATAGCAGCACTATTTACAATAGCCAAGACATGGAAACAGCCTAAATGTGCATCAACAGGTGACTGGATAAAGAAGTGGTGGTGTATTTATACAATGGAATACTACTCAGCCATAAAAACTGACAACATAATGCCATTTGCAGCAATATGGATGCTCCTGGAGAATGTCATTCTAAGTGAAGTAAGCCAGAAAGAGAAAGAAAAATACCATATGAGATCACTCATATGTGGAATCTAAAAAACAAAAACAAAAACAAACAAACAAAAACAAAGCGTAAATACAGGACAGAAATAGACTCACAGACATAGAATACAGACTTGTGGTTACCAGGGGGGTGGAGGGTGGGAAGGGATAGACTGGGATTTCAAAATTGTAGAATAGACTACACTGTATAGCACAGGGAAATATACACAAAATGTTATGATAACTCACAGAGAAAAAAATGTGACAATGAGTGTGTACATGTCCATGAATAACTGAAAAATTGTGCTGAACACTGGAATTTGACACAACATTGTAAAATGATTATAAATCAATAAAAAATGTTAAAAAAAGGCTTTCTGGAGGTGCTGATGCCTAAGCTGAGACTTAAAGTTTCAGAGGAAAGGGTGGACTTGGCAGAAGACATTACACCAGCAGAGGCATGAGGCCATGGACTAGTAAGGTGAGTAAAAAGGAGATGAAGCCAGAGAACTAGGTTCAAGTCAGGAGGACCTGGAGGGTCAGGTCGCAGACATCACTCAGAGGTCAATTATGGAACGATTGGGAGTTCTTAGGTAGAGAAATGATATGGTCAGATTGCATTTTAGAAAGATTACTTCTTAGAATAAAAGAAAGCTGAAGAAAAGGGATAACACTGGCTGCTGTTTGTAGACTAGCTTACAAGGAAGTCAAAACTAAAAGCAGAGAATCCAGATAGGATACTAGTAGAATAGTCCATGATGGAGAGAATGAGA
Source organism: Camelus ferus (assembly GCF_009834535.1). Classification (NCBI taxonomy): domain Eukaryota; kingdom Metazoa; phylum Chordata; class Mammalia; order Artiodactyla; family Camelidae; genus Camelus; species Camelus ferus. The sequence goes on along the minus strand of NC_045732.1, from coordinate 44,509,676 downwards.
GCTTGAATTGCAGGAGATAGGGATAGATGAATTTCAGAAATACTTAGGAAGGCCTTAGTGGCTGGTTCAATTAAGAATAAAAAATCACAGGCAGGATATAGCTCAGTGGTAGAGCACATACTTAGCATGCGTGAGGTCCTGGGTTCAATCCCCAGTACCTCCATTAAAAAATAAATAAACAGACATAATTACCACCCTCCAAAAAGGGATGAAAAATCAAGAGTGACTCCCAAGTTTCTGGCTTGAGTTGATGGTAGTGCTCTGATGGGAAGTACAGAATGAAGGGTGGATTCTCTGGGAAAAAAATGATGAATTCGGTTTGGGACCTTCCAAACCTGACTCAATAGCTTATTTCCAAAAGATACTCTTTGGGGACTTGGTATACTTCAAGGTTTTGTAGTCAGGCACACCTGGGTCCAGACTATAATATAAGAGTAATAATAAAAATTTACCTCATAGAATGATAAGGAAGATAGAGTGACATAATGCATATGAACTGCTTAGCACAATGCTTGACATGTAGTATAGATTTGGTATTAGCTGTCATTATGAGCCTCTTTCTTTTTTGGGCTCAGATTCCCCCCCCTCTTCTACTCAACTTTCGTAGGTTTGCTTTTAAGGTTTTCTAGCTGACTGGTCTCTGACCTCTTAGCATACTCCTTTGGGGGCTGCCCCATGAATTTCTACAATCTGCATTAATCATCCTGTTTACTTTCTAGTTTCTGCACGGTTTTGAAAAGAGCTCCGTCTTTATTCTGCACATGTTTTCCCTGCTGAGTCACCATCTCAGACTCCCCTTGACCTTCTGATCACCATGATTCATACTACTTGCTTAGAAGGAATTTTTAACAGGTATGTCTCTCCAGGCACCAATCTACCGGGTATCAGTATGAGTATTAAATGCCCCCTCTATCATCTGATACTTTTGTTACTGGACAGGACTACCCAGAGCAGCAATTTTGATGACAACTATGATACGTTTAGCACCTATTAAGCTAGGAGCTTGAAATTTATTCTCCCATTTCATCCCTGTGAACCTTCTAAGGTAGGGGGTTAGTACTCTTCCAGTTTTATAGCCAGAAACTAACATTTACTTAGCATTTACATGATACCAGGTACTGTGTTAAGTACTTTCCATAGGTTCATTCTCATTCCATCCCCAAATGTAAGTGCCATTATTAGCCTCATTATTCAAATGAACAAAGTAAGCCTAAGACAAGTTAAAGTAACACTCTGAAGGTCACATAACTAAAAGCGACAGCTTGGGGATGGAAGTAGGAGGGTGTTTGCTCCTGTGCCCTGCTGCATGCCACAGTGGGACAAGGAAAGGAGAGGCAGGGGAGTGGGAGCCTGACTGAATATGCATATGTGATAGGATGAGTAGGTATGGCTACTGCATGTCTCTATGAAAAGACAAAATTAAGTCTGTTCCTTAGTCAGCTTTACTTGTAAAGTGATGATCAGGAAATAGAGTTAAGGGGGCTGGTATTTGAAATTCCTTCTCTAACTCCTTCCCACTCCTCAATTCCTACCCAAGCACATGAAAACTTCTAAAGTCAATAATCAAAGATGTTGACATGGAGAGGAAGAGACCATAATTCAACCCACCATCCTAATGCAAGAATTTTCATTTTCTATAAGCATTTCTAGGTTGTGTCCCTACAAAAACACTTTTGCCTGGTTATAACTATTTTGTATTTTGTTCTATCTGTTTAACATTATTAAGTGAATCTTTTATCATTCTGATTTCATTTACAGCCGGGCCCTAATGTACATCAAGCTGCTCCACATTAAGATTATTTCCAGTTTACCATTAGTAAAAAGAATATGACATTGACAATCTTTGTGCCTATAGACTTGTGTTTTCCTTCTGCTGAAGTAGTCCATAGGACAGAATCCCCAGAGGGATTGCAGTATCAAAGGCCAGGGATGTAAGTATGGCTCTTGATGCAAGTGACCAAATTGCTTTCCCAAAGGATCAGACTTCTTTGCATTGCAGTTGTGAGAGTGCAATGCAAGCTCATCACTGGTGGATGAGGGGTTAGTTGCTATTTTTCTTTCCATGTTTTTAACTTTGTCTTAATCTTTATTGTTTCTATGATTAGATATATACTCAAAATAATGGGAAGGTGGCAGGCAAATAAAAATTACCACTAAGGGAATGAAACAACTGGCCACAATTTCAAATCCCATTCAGATATATCTCTGTCCATGAGGATCTCACAGCAGGTTGATGTTTCAGCTATTTTCAGATCCATTTCTCCACCATGAGATGACAGGTAGAAATATGGCCAGCCTGGCAGGAGTCCCAGTAGGGAAGGTTAGATATTGAGTGGGAGAGACATCAGACATGTTGAGGGGCCTGGTGAATGGCACCTGTAACCAGGACACAGAAGGCAGAATCACACTTTAAGGATGAATTAAAAGTGATCATTGGCATCAAAGCTTCCTCCATTCTGTAGTTAACCTGGTAGTGCCTCCCTCATACAGCAACTCATTTGTAATCAGACAAATTAGAATCAAGAAGTACACTGGTAATAGGGAAGCAAAGTCCGGACCCACTGCCCCTAGGAAAAATGGAGAGACAGAATAATAACAACTCTTACTTAGCTCCTTCCTGGTGTTCAGTATTGTATGAAAGACTTTCCCCAGTTTCTCTCTAAACCTCACAACAACCCTATGACGTGGGTACAATTAAGCTGATTTTATTGAGGAGGAATCTGAGGCTCAGAGAGGTTGAGCTGGCAGGCAGCATGAAGAGGTAGTTAATAGCATAAGTTCTAGAGCTAGAGCATCTAGTTCGGAAACCTGGCTTCCCCATTTACTAGTTTGTGATCTGAGACATGTTACTTAACTTCTCTGCCCTCAGTTTCTTCTACTTGTAAAAGAAGGTAATAATAGAAGAAGCTACCTTGTTTACAAGGATTGAAGGAAACAATATGTGGAGTGTTTTGAACAGTGACTGGCACATAGTAAGAACTCAAAAAAGTCTGAACTGTGGGGAGACAGTCCAGCTCAGTGATAGAGGACGTGCTTAGCATGCATGAGGTCCTGGGTTCAATCTCCAGTATCTCCATTAAATAAATAAATAAAGTAAGCCTAATTACCACCCTCCCAAAACAAAAAGAAAGACACAGAAACACGATGGTAAATTAGACCAGTATCAGATGCCCAGATAAGAAGGTAATTGTAAAAAGAACTGTAACATTAAAAAATAGTTTGTATATGGTGTAAGGGAGTGTTCTAGCTTCATTGTTTTACATGCTGCTGTCCAGTTTTCCCAACACCATTTGCTGAATGGTGTTCCATTCATCTGTTCCATTGGTCTATACATCTGTTTTTGTACCAATACCATGCTGTCTTGATGACTGTAGCTCTATAGTATTGTCTGAAGTCTGGGAGAGTTATTCCTCCACCCTCTTTCTTTCTCTTCAGTAATGCTTTGGCAATTCTAGGTCTTTGATGGTTCCATATAAATTTTATTATGATTTGTTCTAGTTCTGTGAAATATGTCCTGGGTAATTTGATAGGGATTGCATTAAATCTGTAGATTGCCTTGGGCAGTGTGACCATTTTAACACTATTGATTCTTCCAATCCAAGAGCGTGGGATATCTTTCCATTTTTTAAAAAATCAACTCAAAATGGATCAAAGACTTAAACATAAGACAAGATACAATAAACCTCCTAGAGGAAAACATAGGCAAAACATTATCTGACATACATCTCAAAAATTTTCTCCTAGAAGAAATAAAAGCAAGAATAACAAATGGGACCTAATGAAACTTACAGGCTTCTGCACAGCAAAGGAAACCAGAAGTAAAACAAAAAGACAACCTACAGAATGGGAGAAAATTTTTGCAAGTGAAACCGACAAAGGCTTGATCTCCAGAATATATAAGCAGGTCATACGACTCAATAAGAAAAAAATAAACAGCCCAATCCAAAAATGGGCAGAAGACCTAAACAAGCAATTCTCCAAGGAAGACATACAAATGATCAAAAGGCACATGAAAAAATGCTCAATTATCACTAATTATCAGAGAAATGCAAATCAAAACTACAATGAGGTATCACCTCACACCTGTCAGAATGGCCGTCATTCAAAAATCCACAAATGACAAATGCTGGAGAGGCTGTGGAGAAAGGGGAACCCTCCTACACTGCTGGTAGGAATGCAGTTTGGTGCAGCCACTATGGAAAACTGTGGAGATTCCTCAAAAGACTAGGAATAGACTTACCATATGACCCAGGAATCCCACTCCTGGGCTTATATCCAGAAGGAACCCTACTTCAGGATGACACCTGCACCCCAATGTTCATAGCAGCACTATTTACAATAGCCAAGACATGGAAACAGCCTAAATGTGCATCAACAGGTGACTGGATAAAGAAGATGTGGTGTATTTATACAATGGAATACTACTCAGCCATAAAAACTGACAACATAATGCCATTTGCAGCAACATGGATGCACTTGGAGAATGTCATTCTAAGTGAAGTAAGCCAGAAAGAGAAAGAAAAATACCATATGAGATTGCTCATATGTGGAATCTAAAAAACAAAACCAAAAACAAACAAACAAACAAAAACAAAGTGTAAATACAGGACAGAAATAGACTCATAGACATAGAATACAGACTTGTGGTTGCCAGCGGGGCGGAGGGTGGGAAGGGATAGACTGAGATTTCAAAATTGTAGAATAGATAAACAAGATTATACTATATAGCACAGGGAAATATACACAAAATCTTATGGTAGCTCACAGAGAAAATAACGTGACAATGAGTGTGTATATGTCCATGAATAACTGAAAAATTGTGCTGAACACTGGAATTTGACACAACATTATAAAATGATTATAAATCAATAAAAAATGTTAAAAAAAACAATTGCATGAAAATGTAAAAAAATAAATAAATAAAATAAAAAACAAAATAAAGCAAAAAAAAAAATAGTTTGAACTGTGATCATGATTATTACCGAAGATGCCACAGTCAATAAAGAGGAGAGCTTGGATTCTGGCCCAAGTTTGCTGGCTTCCAAATGTCACCCTCTCTTCATTAAATCAAAGAGCCCACTCAGAATGGTGTGCTGTTAGGCAAACCCTGTTTAGCCACCCAAATTATTTGCATGTACTCTGATTCTCCTAGTGCGCCTACATGCAGTGACAGTGTAGGAATTTAGGGGTCATCTCCTAGCTCCTGTAGAACATCAACTTTTCCCCAAGGGAAAAGATGACTTCTTCCTTCTCCATATCCATTAGGCTTGGACTAGTGGCTCACTGGGAAATGCTACTTTCATACTAAGAGAACCAAGATCCTAGGTTCTATGTATAACATAAGCATGCCAGGGCTGAGACAAACTTCTATTTTGTTTTATTTTCTTGTCATGAAACCCAGAAGTTATATTCAGGCTTAGTTTTATTTTTTTAAATTTTATTTTTTAATGGAGGTACTGAGGATTGAACTCAGGACTTCATGCGTGCTAAGCATGTGCTCTGCCACTGAGCTATTTCCTTCCCCCCTCCCCCAGGCCCAGTTTTAAATCCCTAACCCAGTGCCTTGCTTCAGGCCAAGTATAACAGTTAAAGTGATTTTTAGGTAGAGAAGAGCTTCTGTGAATAGCTAATCATAAGAGTTTACACTTAGTAAGGACTTTAAAATGTTCTGGGTACCATTCTCAGTTCTTCAGCATTTCTGCATTTAATCCTTACAACAACCCTCTATGGTGGGTACTATTCTCACTTGGCAGAGGAAGAAACTACACACAGTGATTAAGTAACTGGCAGAAGTTCACTTAAGTAGTGAATGTAAGGGCTAAGATTTGAATCCAGGGCCCTGGAGTCCACAGATACAATCACTATACACTACTGACTCTCATTAATGGTAAAGGGTCAATGAATAGGCAGAGGCTAATCATAGTCTGTAGTATAGTACCTGACACATAGAAGGCATTTATTACATAATTTTGCATGAACCATTCACAGTTTATGCTTCTTTACCATGCAACCCAGTAATAGTTGTACATTTAATGAAATAAATCACAGTCATGTTATTAATTTATCTAATTATCAAATTAAACTATGTGCCTGGATTAGCCTTTGGTATGGCTCCGTGTAATTTAATCATCAGTTCATAATGCACAGCAAAGTCCTTCATTCATCCTACATTGATTGAGAATCCCTACTAGAAGCCAAGCCTGCATACTGTCTCACAGGATACAGAGAGATACATAGACATGGGAACTTACAGTCTAGTGCAGGAGACAGACATATATACAAATACAGATGATAGTGTCTGATCAGAGGCACTGAAATGAAGTCTAACATAGGAGGACAGAAGAAGAAAACTAAGTGTGAACATGTAATGCTTTTGCTGTCCAACATGTCCTCTTCTGGTAACACAGCTCATCCCACCTAGACTGGTACATCACCCAACTCTGGTGTGATGATTAACTTTATCTATCAACTGGACTGGGCTAAGGGATGCCCAAAGAGCTGGTAAAAACATTATTTCTGGGTGTGTCTGTGAGGGCATCTCCAGAAGAGATTATCACTTGATTCAGTAGACTGAATAAAGAAGATCACCCTCACCAATTCCAGGGGGCATCATCCAATCTGTTGAGGGCCTGGCTGGAATAAGAAGGCAGAGGAAGGGCCAATTTGCTGTTTGCTTCATCTGGAATAGCCTGTCCCTGGACATCGGCACTCCTGGTTCTTAGACCATCAGATTCAGACTGAATTACATCACCAGCTTTCCTGGTTCTTCAGCTTGCAGATGGCAGATCAGGGAACGTCTCAGCCTCCCTAATTGCATGGTTCCTATAGTAAACAAGCAAACAAACAATTGGTTCTGTTTCTCTGGAGAACCCTAATGCGTCTGGCTAATCAGAGAATTCTATTTCTCTGGTCATGGTTCTTCATTCAATTCTGGAATTTTTGCTGAGACTATAAAGAAAGTGGATCTGTGTTTCTACTGGGGTTGCTAAGTGGTAAGATACAAACCTGGAGCTCTTGGTGGCTATCTTGACGACCATGCAGAGCGAGCCTGCTTGAGAACTGAGTCAACAGAGAAGAGATCAGAGCCAATAGATCGAAACAGATTGCTGATGACATCATTTGAGTACCTGGATCTAGCTATGCCTCTAATGACCCCTGTTGAATTTCTATTAGTATCAGTAACCTCTTTCTTTCAGCTAAAGCTTATGTATGTTGTATTTCTGTCACTTGCAAGCCAAAGAGTCATGCTTTATACAAATATATATCTAGACTCTTTGTGTGCACACACCAGCCTCTGCACACACATACACTGGTCTGGTTAGTTAGGGAAGGCTTCCTGGAAGAAGTAAGACCTGAACTAAATCTTAAAGTGTTGGTAAGAGTTACCTAAAGTAAAGGGAAATCTATTTTAGGCAGAGAGCTAGCATGAGTAAAAGTATAGAAGTGGGATATACCACAAAATGAGGGGGATGGGGATACCAGGAGCAGTTTGGTATGGCCATAAGGTAAAGTGAGAGTCAGAGGAAGGAGAGACAAAGCTGGAGAGCAAGGCAGGGGCCAATTTGTGGAGTATCTAGAATGTCATGTTAAGAAGATGACCATTTGTATTCCTTATATTCCTTGTCTGAAGCCCAGTCAAATTTTTACATTTTTTCCCTCTGTGTTATTAGTTCTCCAGTAACCTGGATCCACAAACAGTATCAAAGTAGAAAGCTTTCTAGGTTGGGGTTTGGTCCATCTCAGGATCTTTTTTTGGTTCTGAATCACTAGAGGATCCTCTTTGGCATGTCCTACTTGCTGGCTGCTTGAGGGGAGGCAATCATTATCTTCCATTCCATGATGAAGAGATATAGCAAGATATCAACCACAATGGTCCTTCCATGTGCAAAAAAAAAAAAAAAAAGCCTTTGGTTTTCCAGGCCGAGGGTCATGTGTTCAGTGATGACTAAGCATCAAGAATGTCCATGCCCTGTGCTAGACACAGGGAGCACATAGAAGAATCAGACATGGTTCCTGCCCTCAAAGAATATCCAGCCCAAGGGAGGAAACAATGAAAATAAAATGTAATCAGGGCTACAATGGAGTAACATAATTTTTTAAATTGAAGTATAGTTAGTTACAATATGTCAATTTCTGGTATACAGCATAATGTCCCAGTCATATGTGTATGTATATGTATATGTATATGTATATATGTGTGTGTGTGTGTGTATATATATATATATATATATATTCATTTTCATATTCTTTTTCATTAAAAGTTATTACAAGATATTTAATATAGTTCCCTGTGCTAAACAGAAGAAATTTGGTTTTTATCTATTTTCACATATAGTGGTTAACATTTGCAAATATCAAACTCCCAAAGTTATCCCTTCCCACCCCCTTTTCCCAGTAACCATAAGATTGTTTACTATGTCTGTGAGTCTCTTTTGTAGATGAATTCATTAATGTCCTCTTTTTTTTTTTAGATTCCACATATAAGTGATATCATATGGTATTTTTCTTTCTCTTTCTGGCTTACTTCACTTAGAATAATGATATCTAGGTCCATCCATGTTGCTGCAAATGGCATTTTTTATTCTTTTTTATGGCTGAGTAGTATTCCATTTTATATATATATATATATACACCACAGCTTCTTTATACACTCATCTGTGGATGGACATTTAGATTGCTTCCATGTCTTGGCTATTATACAATGGAGTAATATAAAGGGAGCCGTGGGAACATCAAGAAAGAATAGACTTCAGGTATCAAGGAAGAGTTCTTCTAACAGTGTGACCTTTGAACTGACTTGAAAAAGGAGTAGGGATTTGCCAGAGGGACAAGGATGAAGGGAAGGGTATTCCAGGCAGGAAGAAAAGCTTTTGAAAAGGCCTAGAGGTACAACAGAACAGATCGTGCTTAGGGTGACTGACGATAATTTGGAACTTCTGGAAATCTGAGTATGTGGAGGATTGGTGAGGGGAGGTTGGGACAGGGTTGTGGGCAGAATGGGGAAAGTCCTGACTATGTAGGCAGGGAGCACAAAATAAGGATCTTAGCCAAGGGACTTGAATTTTATTCAGTACACAATGCGGAACCACTGAAAACATTGAACAGAGGAGTGACATACAGTGTGTGCTTTAGAAAGAGCATCCTGGCTACAAAGTGCTGCAAAGAGGAGAATAGATTAGAGGTATCTGGGCAGAACTGCAGACATCAGGGAGCTCAGTTAGGAATCTGTTCCAATGATCTAGGTGTGAGACGATGATGGAGTGGCAGTGGGCATGGATAGAAGTAGATGGATTTGAGAACTATTTGGTGGCTGAGTGGCTGTCAGTGATGTAGGAAGAAAAAGGGAGATGTTAGGTATAATATCTAGGTTTCTGAAGTTAAATATCAACCAGTGAAAGAAAAAAAACACTGAAAGTGCTCTCTCTATTAGAACATCAAGTAATTTTCAGGTTCCTGACATTTGTTCCAGAATTGAGGAACCTCCTTCCTTACTCATCTGAGCTGCCAGACTCTCAGAGAGAGAAGCCAGGCATTCCCAAATTTGAACATGAGTCCTTATGTGTGGCTTTGTTCATGTATCTACATGGGGGAAGGAGTCTATGTGTACACATGCCTGGGACCACCTCCCCCACACAAAATATCTGGGGAAAGTCACATTTTTCCATAAGCCCATCTGACAAGGTCTGGACAAATGCAACTGGTTATTCTTTCCTCTTTGGGCTAGGTCATTCTAGATTCAAGCCAAAGCAAACTAGTTTCCTCTCTAGCCACTGTTTCATAGACAGGGTTCATTTCTACTTACTCTAGAGTAAAAATAAACTATCAAAGAAAAGAAAGGTATCTATATCTATATTTTGACTGTCAACTGTATAGTTCTCCAGAGCTTCATCAAAACCATAGTGGGGGCTTTGTTTTGTTCAAATGCCCATTGCATTGGTGTACCTTCTCTGTCACACTAAAAGGGCAAAATGATGGAAACTTTTTGAAAGTAAAAGGGCTGGGTTTTGTGTGTAGGTGCATATGTGATTTGTTTCTCTCCATAGCTGAAGGAGTTGAGGCAAGAGCTTAATATGCACCAAATATTTATTTTATTAATGACTAAGGAGTAATGAGTGGCTCACAGAAAACAGCATTTGAGAAATAGGACAAATTGGCTAACCCACAGCTCAAAGCAAGGGTGGCCCCTGTCCATGCTGGGTACCAAAAAGAGGGCATCTTCAAGACCACATTTTGGGTCTGAGCAGTTCATCTGATTATCACATCCTTGATATGGAGTCAGTCCCTGGCTGAAACTCCTGTAGAGCAATGGTAAACATTCATCACAGCCCAGCTGAACCTGTACCAGATGACTGATTTCCCCAAGGGCAAATTGAAGGTTTCCAGTTGGGCTGACATTAGTGTGAGCTTAGAACACAAACAAACCAACTCCTGCTCCAACAAGCCTTCCCAGAGAACACCAACCACAACAGATGACAGCCTCTTACACACACACACACACACACACACACACACACACACACACACATATACACACACATGCTCATAGCTGTGTAGATTTGTCAGCTCAAGAAGGAAGAAGTTCTAAATCTACAGTGTCAAACATAATACCAAGTGAAGATCCTGAGATTCCATGAGACAACTGATATTTTTCTGAGTGGATAAAAGCACAGGATGATCCAAATGGGATAACTTGGCAACAGGATTCTTTATAAAGTTACCCAAGGAGAAACTGAAACTCCGTATTTCTCCAGCAGCATGTACTTTCAAGGATTTCTTTAACAAAAGGAGTGTTCCAGCTACAGTATTTTGTCTGCTATTGTTATATTAGCTTTAACTCAGAAGAAACAGGCCTTGATCATATATCATAATGACTTTCCTTAACCCTAAGCAAGACTCCCCAGGAATCAAACTCTTTAGTGGAATAGTCTACCTAGAATTGTCCTTTGCTGCAACCCCCCACTCCTCCCACACACCCTTAGATGTATGCTAGGTGGGAGGGAGGAGCTTGTTATAATTTTCATGTAATCTGTGTATGAATAATACCTGTAACATTAGACTTTTTCCCCTCTCCACTGATAATTATCATTGCCCAAGATCTCACCTCTGTGAGAAACATTCAGAAGGGCCAGGGTAATTGTTGGGCAAGGTGTGGATTCATGGAGAAACAAGGGCCTTAGAAATCCAAGTAGAATAGTCCCATAGATCCAACTGATGAGATTAAAAATGAATACCTTTTGATATCATTTATGACATAATCTGTTTCATTAAAAAAATGCCCTGGGTCTACTTTTGCCTATGAGTCTACTGGCCCAAGAATATTCTGGGCCCACCAATACTTGATTTTTCAAAAAAGTATGGAGGGGATGATTAGTAAAGCAATGAATCTATTAGTTTCACCTGTAAAATGGTGACTCTGATTCTGACTCTTACCTTATTTTTCCCAAGGGAGTGATGAAATGAAAAAGATGACTTGATAAAATTCGGTAAGTATCTTAGAAGTATGTGTCAGAGTCCACTAGATAACAATCACAAAACACAGATTAGATTTCTCTACTGTGATCATTTGCCTATGACAAATGAGAACTTCCCTAGCCTGTAAAATAATCTTCAAACAATCTGTGAGCTAGCAGAGAAAGGGTTTCTGAAATAGTGACTGCTAGCCTATAGACAGGAAGTTGGAAGTCTGACTGCAGAATGGAAGAAAAGGGAAAGAAATGGAATTAAGCAGTCTTTTGAGGTAGAGCCTGCTTCTAGGGGAGAAGGTATAGCCTGCTTTAGGAAGGGATGAATTGGGAGTTTGAGATTTGCAGATACTAACTACTGCATATAAAATAGATAAACAACAAGTTTCCACTGTATAGTAGAGGGAACTATATTCAATATCTTGTAGTAACCTATAATGAAAATGAATATATGTATGTATTCCTATGACTGAATTATTATGCTGTACATCAGAAATTGACACATTGTAACTGACTATAATTCAGTTAAAAAAATAATCATTCTGATCACTATGGGAAGGTGGCCCTAAAAGCCAAGTTCAGGGAACACATCTTCATTCTCTCTCCCTCTCTCCCCTACACACACTCAGATCAATCTCCCTTGAGGACTACCTGGAGCTTGGGCCTAACAACCACATATACTTCCTGTTATACAGATGTACAGACATACAGTCACCTAGGTAATCAGAACAGCATTCAGAAACAGGCCCATATAAATATTCAGAAAACAATATGGATTAGACAGGCAAACAGAGGACAAAGGGCACAGAAATTGCATAAAATGGGTTGGGTAGATATATCTGGGGAGTAGTAGTGACTATTAACATTCTCATCCACACCCAAGTTCAGAACCAATTGAGAGACACAAGAAGCAGAGAGGAAGAGATGAAAAATATCTGTTTACTACTGTTACAAGCTGGATTGGAGGACAGGGAATATATAGATGGCCATAATAGACTTCTTCATACTCTCTCCACTTAGCTAGACAGAATTGCCAACTTATCCAAAGGTGGGGAAACAGGCTAAGACAATTATTCTAAAAGAAATGCTCCCAAATGGACACATGAAGAGAGCAGAATGGAGGATTTTAAACCCTGCCCTCCCCTGCAAAAGAGGAGAATATGACAGAGATGTGATTAATAAAGTTTTATCACAGGATGCTTCTCCAGCCTCCCTGCCTTGAAATCCTGGTTTTCTCACTTCCTGGAAAATTTTTACTAATACTTAATTTGCAGGATCATTGTAATCATTGCCAATAATATATGGAAAATGCCTTGCATGGTGCCTAGCGGTTGTTCTCTGAATGTAGGGCAAATTAAACTCACTGAATGAATACTGTTAAGTTTTCTGTTGAAACATTGTTTCAGTAAATATGTAAGCTCTTTAAAAGAACAAATGTTATGTCCATACTACCCAAAGTGATTTACAGATTCAATGCAATCCCTATCAAAATTCCAATGGTATTTTTCACAGAAATAGAAAAAAAAATCCTAAAATTTGTATGGATCCACAAAAGAACCCAAATAGCCAAAGCAACCTTGGGAAAGATGAACAAAGCTGGAAGCATTCTGATTTCAAAATATATTCCAAAGCTATAGTAATCAAAACAGTATGATATTGGAATAAAAACAGACACATAAACCAGTGGAACATAATAGAGAGCCCAGAAATAAATCCACACATATTCATTCAACTAATATTTGACAAGGGGGCCAAGAGCGTCCCACTGGGCAAAGGATAGTCCCTTAAACAAATGAAAATTGGATATCCACATGCAAAAGAATAAAACTAAACCCCTCTTTTACACCATTCACAAAAATAAACTCAAAATGGATTAAAGTCTTATATGTAAGACCTGAAATTGTAAAACTCCTAGAAGAAAACATAGGAGGAAATCTTCATGATGTTGGTTTTGGCAATGACTTCTTGGATACAACACCAAAAGCACAGGAAACAAAAGCAAAAATAAATAAGTGGGATCATATCAAAGTAAAAAGCTTCTGCACAGAAAACAAAAAACATAAAACCTATCAAAAACAAACCATAAATAAGGCAACCTACAGAATGAGAGAAAATATTTGCAGACTATGTATCTGATAAGGAGTTAATATCCAAAATCTATAAGGAATTCATAGACGTCAATAGCAAAATTAAATTAAATTTAATTTAAAACAGGAAAAAAAGAAAGCAACTTGATTTAAAAATGGGCCTATTTCTCCACAGCCTCTCCAGCGTTTGTCATTTGTGGATTTTTGAATGATGGACGTTCTGGCTGGTGTGAGGTGATACCTCATTGTAGTTTTGATTTGCATTTCTCTGATAATTAGTGACATTGAGCATTTTTTCATGTGCCTATTGATCATTTGTATTTCTTCCTTAGAGAATTGCTTGTTTAGGTCTTCTGCCCAATTTTGGACTGGGTTGTTTGTTTTGTTCTTATTAAGTTGTATGAGCTGCTTATATATTCTGGAGATCAAGACTTTGTCAGTTTGATCTTTTGCAAAAATTTTCTCCCATTCCATAGGTTGTCATTTTGTTTTGTTTATGGTTTCCTTTGCTGTGCAGAAGCTTGTAAGTTTAATTAGGTCCCATTTGTTTCTTCTTGCTTTTATTTCTATTGCTTGGGTAGACTGCCCTGGGAGAACATTTTTGAGATGTATGTGAGATAATGTTTTGCCTATGTTTTCTTCTAGGAGGTTTATTGTATCTTGTCTTATGTTTAAGTCTTTAATCCATTTTGAGTTGATTTTTGTGTATGGTGTAAGGGAGTGTTCTAGCTTCATTGATTTACATGCTGCTGTCCAGTTTTCCTAACACCATTTGCAGAAGAGACTGTGTTTATTCCATTGTAAGTTCTTGCCTCCTTTGTGGAAGATTAGTTGACCAAAAGTTTGTGGGTTTGTTTCTGGGCCCTCTATTCTGTTCAATTGGTCCATATGTCTGTTTTTGTACCAATACCATGCTGTCTTGATGACTGTAGCTCAATAGTATTGTCTGAAGTCTGAGAGAGTTATTCCTCCAGCCTCGTTCTTTTTCTTCAGTAATGCTTTGGCAATTCTAGGACTTTTGTGATTCCAGAGAATTTTTATTATGATTTGTTCTAGTTCTGTGAAATATGTCCTGGGTAATTTGATAGGGATTGCATTAAATCTGTAGATTGCCTTGGGCAGTGTGACCATTTTAATAATATTGATTCTTCCAATCCAGGAGCATGGGATAGCTTTCAATTTTTTTAAGTCTTCTTTAATTTCCTTCATCATTGTTTTATAGTTTTCCATGTATAAGTCTTTCACCTTCTTGGTTAGATTTATTCCTAGGTATTTTATTACTTTGAGTGCATATAGTTAACAATATGGTATCGTACACTTAAAATTTTTTTCTTTTTTTTTTCACTTAAAAATTTAAGAGGGTAGATTTCATGTTATGTGATTTTTTTTTAACCGCAGTTAAAAAATCTTATCTTTAACTGGGCAAAGATTCTGAATCTAGGGTCTATAAGCCTCAGCCCAAACTGTATACACATGGGGTGATCAGATATAGCTAGATTTCTAGGGGAGAGAGTGCATAGCTGTCACTAGACTCTCAAAAGAGTCCTTAATTCAGAAAGGAGCTAGAGTCACTGCTATGAAGAAAATTGTTTTCAAATTTAAGTTAAAAAAATTTAAAAGTTCAAAGAAGACTGCTATTTCAGTCTCCTCCCTTCCAAAAAGGTAAACTGGTCAATAGATTTCTCATGAAAAAAGACTCTTGTGAGGATTTTTTTTTTCATGAGGTGGAAGTAAACAACCAGTTTTTAATTTCTATCTCTCTGTTTCTTCTGATTGGCCTTTTGCCCACCTCCTCTGTCAGCTCCTTTTTAGATCCGTGTGATCCTTCTTGACTTTTACTGTATTACTTTTGGGGGGAGGGTAATTAGGTATGTATGTATGTATGTATGTATGTATGTATGTATGTATGTATGTATTTATCTTTAATGGAGGTTCTTGGGATTGAACCCAGGACCTTGTGCATGCTAGGCATGCACTTTACCACTGAGCTATACCCTCCCCCTACTTCTTGACTTGTAAATACTAGCATAATATTTAAAATATTAGTATAATCCAAGAATCCATCTAAATCTACCCTTTCTTATAATTCTGATATCCCTTTGTGAGATTATCCACTCCGAATGGCTTCGACTATAATCCAAATGGTTATCATCAGTCACCATTCCCCTCTTGATACGCAGTTTCCTATTTCTACCTGCCTACTGGGCCTTACACCTTTTCACCTACAGGCAGCTTAACACATTTTAGAGTGAATTCATTATCTGTCCTTTGCCCCCCTCCACAGAAATACACCCCTGGATCCTTCTCCATTTGTTTTATTTTCACATGGTTCATCTCCATCATCAAAGCTCTGTTTGCACATACACTATGTTGAGCTGCTTGCTTAGAAGTAGTGACAGAACTTGCAAACTGTACAGGAACTTAAATAAAGTAGCTCAATCTTTTCAGTTGCCAGAGAGGGGGAAGGATCTGCTTAATATCACACAGCAATTTTATGGCCAAACCAGCTTAAAATCCAGGCATCTCAAGTTCTACCCAATAACCTTTCTACTACATAATCACTCTCCCACTAACTCTATTTCCAGGGAAGAATGAGATCCCTGCCACTAACTGTGACTCTTATCAGTAAAGAAGCAAGATTATTTAGCCATCCAATGTTCAAAATGGCTACTTGTGTGCTGCTTGCACCAGGGGCTAGGTAATTTATATTCTTTTGCTGGAATGATGAAAAGGATAAACTGAAGAGTCCAACAAGACATCAGTGTGGAGTAATTCTTGGAATGAAAATAGACTGGTTAAAGGCCAGTTCTGTGCTTGCTTGCATAATAAGGTGGTAAGGATTTTTATTTTTTCCTTACAAAAGTGTTTTCATATGTATTATTTCAGTTTTGTCTTCAGCAGGCCTGGGAGGTAGGTAGGTCAGGGCTTCTTAGCTGAAGTTTACAAATGAAAAATATGAGACTGAAAACAGTTCAGTGATTTGGCCAAGGTCACCCACCTAGTTAGTGACAAGGCCAAGGCTCACATGTGTGTCTCCCACTTCCCAATCTCTTTCCTCTAGTCTAGACACATAATTCTAGTACAACCCTGAGTGATGACTACATTTGCTGTGAACTGAACTTTATAGATTTCAATATGCTGAACCTGAAACAAGCTAAGTTCTACCAAGTGACAATCCTGGAGATAGGAGTCTTATCCCAAAAAGAAAAAAAAGAAAAGAAAAGAAAAAGCCCAGTTTCAAGGTGGAACAGAGCAAATGGGTGTTATATCATTGTCGACACTTAGTCAAGCATTAACAGGCTGAGATGCCACTTTCTCAAATTTTCTGCTTTCTAGTAGGAGGAATGCAAACTAAGAAAAAAAAAGAACGTGATCAAGATGATTTTTGCAGGTCTAAAAGTCTAAAAGATTGAAGGTGATTCCCCATGTGAATCAGCTCTAAGGATTTTTAAAAAGCAGGCTGTAAACCCCCCAAACTGGAGTTTTATTAAAGAAAAGTCAGGTCCTCATCTTTTAATGCAGACAGTCCAGGAGGTCACAAGAAGAAAGGATTGGAGGAGGAAGGGAAGCCTGTGGGAGAAGTTTCAGTGGCCTACTGGGGCACATGCAGGCTGAAGTGTGTTGCTTGCAGAGGCTGTGACAAATGAGGAAATGTAGGCAAAGAGTGACAACTTTGACTGCAGAAAGCTGACTGTGGAAGTAAGGGTGCCATGGTGTGTGCTCCTTGGTGAGGAAGATGAAACTGCACCAGAAGGCAAGAGAGAGTGGGAAGGTCCTGTTGAGTCATAAATGAGTTGTCAAAACTTTCCCTGCTAGCGTGGGGCTCTTTTAAAACTCCCTGCTTGCAAAAAACTAAAAATAGACTTACCATATGATCCAGAAATCCCACTTCTTGGCATATACCTGGAGGAAGGTCTAATTTGAAAAGATACATGCACCCCAATGTTCATAGCAGCACTATATACAATAGTCAAGACATGGAAGCAACCTAAATATCCATCAACAGATGACTGGATAAAGAAGCTGTGGTATATTTATACAATGGAGTACTACTCAGCTATAAAAAGAATAAAATAATGCCATTTGCAGCAACATGGATGGACCTGGAGATTGTCATTCTAAGTAAAGTAAGCCAGAAAGAGAAAGAAAAATAGCATATGACATCATGCATATGTGGAATCTAAAAAAAAAAGGAAGAAAAAAGAGGACCCTATGAACTCATCTGCAAAACAGAAACAGACTTGCAGACATAGTAAACAATCTTATGATTACCAGGGGAAAGGAGGTGGGAAGGGATAAGTTTGGGAGTTTGAGATTTGCAAATGATAACCACTACATATATAAATAGATTTTAAAACTTTCTTCTGTATAGCACAGGGAACTATATTCAATATCTTGTAATAACCTTTAATAAAAAAGAATATGAAAACGAACATATGTATATATATGCATGACTGGGACATTATGCTGTGCACCAGAAATTGATACATTGTAACTGACTATACTTCAATAAAAAAAAACTCACTGCCAGCATGTGGCTCCTGAGACAACACCTCAGAGGAGTGGTAACCATGTCCAGGTCAAGACTGAGAAATCAGCCTAAGATTTCATAACAATTTCAGTTTTGGAGACGATGACTGTGGGTATTTGTTTGGTCTGTTCCAAAGCCCAGCTCAGACACTATAGCCTCAAGCAGGAACAGATGAGCAGAGATGTTCTGGCCCCTGTTTAAAAGCCAATTCTTCCAAAAGGCACAACATTGCTAATTGGCCAGCTTATCAATGGATGCTCTTTCCTGTAGGTTTGTTTAGGAGTGAAAACAATACTGTTAGTCATAAAGTTTGCTGATTCCTGGCTTGGTCATCTCCATGGGGCAAATGCAAGGCCGTGCCAGGAACTCCAGATGACTGGAACATAGACAAGCACAGTGCTACCCATAGACTCCAGCGCTGAGCCAGGGTGCGGCTGAGCCTGGGCAGGGGGCATCCTCAAAGTGCTTCTTTATTTAAACTATGCTCCGGGGCAATGTTTCATAATGACCCCACACACCTAGCTCGTACACACAGAGCCTCCTACACACACAGCCCCACTGTGTTAGCTGGCCTGCTCGCTTTACTTTCCATCCCTCTAGGCAAGGTCCACAAATTCCCCGGGACTTTCAGAAGAAAAAGGCAGTCAGAGAAACAGGAACGCGCTAATCGGGAAACCAGCATTTCAGCCCACTCGGCCACGCGGGCCATCCACACTAACGACTTTCACCTCCCCTCGCCTCGGCTGGCTGGAGGGGCGGGGAACCCGGCAGTAAGGAGGAGGACCAAAGTCGGGCGCGGGGGGTGCTGCTTGAATGAAACAATGTAACAATTGATGTGAAGCCTCGCCTTGCTCCCACTCCCCAGCGATCCTATAGGCGAGTTCCAGGGACTGCCCCTCCCCATTGCTCCGTTCTCTTGTCCATTACGTGCTATCCCTCCGCCTCTCCTTATTTCTTTTCTTTTCTTTTTTTTTTCCTCCTTCTCCTCTCCTCCCCTCCCTCTCTCCCCCTCTCTCCGGCTCCGTGTCATTTCCTCCTTGCGCTCGCTCGCGGCCCGAGCGTCTCCAGCCCGGAGAGTAGGCGGAGCAGGGCGGTGCGGGGTGGCGTAGCGCTGGAGGGCGATGGTGGCGGAGCCGCTGGGGGCGGAGGCAACGTAGCCCCCGCAGAAAAGGAGCCCCGCGGCGCCTGAGCCGAGCGGAGGATGGAGAACCGGCCTGGGTCCTTCCAGTACGTCCCGGTGCAGCTGCAAGGAGGGGCGCCCTGGGGCTTCACCCTGAAGGGGGGTCTGGAACACTGCGAACCGCTCACAGTGTCTAAGGTAAGAACCGGCGGCTGGGTCCCAGCGGTGCACAACTTTGAATGGGCGAGCAGCGGGTGCGTAGGCTGCCGCGGGACGCGGCCCTCGGAGCAACTTTGAAACTTGGCCCGGGCTGCGGATGAAGGCCCCCCCGGGAAGTATGAGCGTCTGCGAGGGGTCTGGCCATCGGCCCCGACGCAGACACCCCTTCAGGGTGGCGGGAGCGCGGGATGAGAGCGCGGCGGGCCCGGGGCTAGAGCCCGGCGCGCAGACACCCTCGGGAGGGCTCGGGGGCCGCTTTTGCTCCCCCACGTCGGGGCGGCTGCTCCCCTCCGTTGGAGCTGGAGGCAGTGGTGGCCGCTGGGGGTTTCTCCTTGGCTGTTCCTGCGCCCCTGCGGGACAGCGAGGGGCTGAAGGGACAGGCCGGACGGTTTGGCAGCTTTCTTCGCGGCGTTGGCTCCTCCATCGCCTGGCAGGCCGTCTGGCTGGGGCAGGTTGCAGGGCGAGGGTCCGGTGTGGGAACGGAGATGAGGCATCGGTGGCTTTCGTCAGCCTCACTTCCCACGGCCGGACGCGCGCACATCCATTCAGCCTACGGGGCGTTGCTGCGGCCGCTGGGTCTCGGCCTTTCCCTCCCGCCGGAGTCCTGCCCCAGCGCCGGCGAGATTTCCTGCACGTTGAGGAGCTTGGAGGAAACTTTTGCGCCATGGATCGCAGCTGTGCTGGAGCTGCCGCCGCCGCCGCCGCCAGGGTTTGTTTGTTTTAGGAGGCTGTGGTCTGCTGGAAGCCAAGTTGCAGCTGAGGACAGGGGAGAGGCGCTCTCCCGAGCGCTCCAGAACCCCCTCCTCCCCAAGCGAGCCATCCTCTCGGTAGGGGTGTGGGTAGGGGGGTGGGGGCCGCTGGGGCTGTAACTAGGAACAGAGATTTGCAGGACGACTCACCTGGAGGCGCCAGATGGCCGGGGGAGCGAACTTAACAAACTTTATCCCGGTTTTTGTTGTTTCTCGGAAATGCTCAAATCTGAAAAGCCCTTCCCTTCCTAACCCTCTCAGATAGCCATTGAGGTGGAAGATGTGGCTTTGGGCTGGAGATAGAAACATGTAGTTTCTCAGCGGGGGAGCAAATGTCACTTTATTGTTTTGGCTTTGGAACGGAGGTCACCTCTCAGCAGGGGGCGGTAAATGCCCCCCGCCACACCCCCGCAGTAACCAGTGCCCCTTTCTCCTGGCATCGTAGCTACTGGTTGTCTTGTATGTAGGGGGTCCTGGGGGCCTTGGGGCCCAAACTCTTAGCAACTTGGGGGTGTCGCCATGGGGTGTACCAATTGGCTTGAGCACTCTAGTTCTGCTGAGGCAAAACTTTGAGGGGCTGTCAGGGAAACCTGGGCTCTTTAGCTTCCTGAAACACCAATAACCAGCCCAGATCTTCACCCAGCACCCCCTTTCCCCATACTAGTCATGTATTTCTCACCAGCCTGGGATGCCTTTGTCACCCACTGTCACGCCACCCCCCCCTACCCAAGGCACCCTATGTCTCCCTCCAGTAATAACTTTTTCTTAAAATTATTTAAAGGAGGGAGGGAGTAATAACCTTTTTAAAATTAATTTTTAAACAGAAACACTCTCAAACATCCCCTCCGAGGAGGGGAATCCTGGCCTTCAGGAATTTGTTCTAAACAAACTCCTCCTCCTCCCCCCTCCCCCTTTCCACCAAGGTCAGAACTGTCTAGGCCGTCCTCCACGGTCTGACAGTTCCTCCCTTTTTCTCCTGACACCAGCCGCAGACTTTCCAGTCTGTCCAGACAACCTGCCTTGGAGAGGTCATGTTTCACCTCTGCCCAGGGCTGACCCTTCTGGAGAGGCACCCCAGGGAGTGGTGGCTGCTGTGGTCCCTGATTGTTTTGTGAGCCAGCACTAGCATGGCAGGGGGTGTTACTAAGTATGGGGCAGCCGACAATTTGTGGTCTGGCGGGGGGATGATTTGAGGGTAGATGAGGGTTTCCTTGGCCAAGCTGTTGAGGAAGTGACTCGTGTGTTGAGAGGCAGGGTGCCTTTTAACGATTCCCTTTCTGCTGAATGTACAGTTGACCCCTATTACAGGAAAGCTCATTATTACACACATTTGGGTATACAGGGGGTAAAATCATTTCTCCCATCTCTCCCGGATAGCTTGTTTCCTTACAGTAAAAGCCAGCTATGTATAACCTGGTTATCCCAACATTATATAAAGGAGCCATGATATTTTTTAAAAAGTGCAATGGTTGCCTGTATTTTTTTAAATCTTGCCAAGACACTCTGTGGCATAGTTCATTAATCCTCTTTAAACTTTTCTACCTTAGTTTTGTTTCCCCTGTGCTTCAGAACAATACAGCTTTCTTCTTGAAAAGATCCTCAGTCTGCACACATTGGTGGGAAAGGAATGGAAGAGTGTAGAAAGAGAATTGTATTGGCAAATCGAAGACTCGGGTTCTAATCCTTGCTCGGCCACTCACTAGCCATGGGATCCTGTGTACATCACTTGCCCTCCCTGGACTTAGGTGTCCCTATGTCTACTATGAGGTTCAAGTCTTTAAATAAGACTAGGACGGTCTAGTAGCCAATCCGTTATGCTACCTCTAGCCCTTTTTTGCTTAGAATGGTTTCAGACTGAGGAAGATGATCCTTTGTTATATTTGCATACAGTGTTACTGTTCATAATGTGTTTCCACATCCCTAATTTAGTTAGCGTCTTACAGCCACCCTATGAGACAGTCAGGGAAGGTTGTAAAGAAACTGATGGAAACATTGAAGCCATGGTGCATTTAGTGGCTTGTCTAGGTCTGTTATCTGGTGAGTCAGTAGTAGGCTTCAAGTCTATCATATTTTCTACTACTTGGAGAGTTTCTTTTTAAGTTATTATTATTTTTTAATTTAAATATAGTTGATTTACAATATTATGTTAGTTTTAGGTGTATGGCATAGTGATTTTTTTTTGCAGATTATATTCCATTATAGGTTATTACAAGATATTGGGTATAGTTCCCTGTATTATACAGTAAATCTTTGTTGCTTATCTATTTTATGTACAGTAGTTTGTATCTGTTAATCTGTTAATCCCATACTCCTAATTTGTCCCTCTCCCCTTTAGTAACCATAAGTTTGTTTTCTGTCTGTGAGTCTGTTTCTATTTTGTCTATAGATTCATTTGTATCATTTTTTACATTCCTCATTTAAGTGATATTATATAGTATTTGTTTTTCTCTGTCTGACTTATTTCACTAAGCATAATACTTGCTAGGTCCATCTGTCTTGCTGCAAATGGCAATAATTCAGCCTTTTTATGGCTGAGTAATATTCCATTGTGTATATATGTATGTATGTGTGGGTAAAATATATATATATAATTTTATTTTATATATATATATATATAATTTTATATATATATAAAACCTCCCCACATCTTAAGCCAGTCATCTGTTGATGGGAAGTTGGGTTGTTTCCATGTCTTGGCTGTTGTAAATAGTGCTGCTATGAACACTGGGGTGCGTGTATCTTTTGAAATCAGAGTTTTTGAAAAGAATCTATAGGCAAAATAGAAACAGATACATCCAGATATATGCCCAGGAGTGGAACTGCTGGGTCATATGGTAGTTCTATTTTTAGTTTTTTAAGGAACCTCCATATTATTTTCCATAGTGGTTGCACTAATTTACATTCCCACTAACCGTGTATGAGGGTTCCCTTTTTTCCCCGCATACTCTAATTGGAGAGTTTCTTGATTCTTCTGGTAGTACTGCACTTTGTGAAGGGGCATGGGGAAATACTGTTCAGGCATGTACCCAATCTTGGCAGCCTCCCTCCCCAGTGATGCTCTGCATGCCAGCCTGTGGTTCCACAGTAGATTAGGACTGGGTTGCAGATACTCCCTGGTGGAGTCTCAGCTCAGGGAGAAGGAGAAGACTGTTTTGGTGACTCCAAATCACTTGTGATGATCTTAGGTCAGGCAGAGACAGAGGTAAGGTACCAGAACCATGGTGAGAAAAATGGGAGAACCTCCTTTGGTGTCATGGGAAAAAAAAACAAAAGCTATTTGGGTCTGGTGTGGCATACATGCTGGGAGAGAGCTTGTGAAACAGGTGAAGACATCTTGAGAGTGGAAGAATTTGAGAAAAGATGATGAATGGGAAAAGAGTGCCTAGAATGTGGAAGCCTACCTCATATTTGTTATGGGGGAACCTTGGGACCAGGTAATGATCAGAGAGAGATGCTAAGCTGTAGCGTAGGTTCCTATCCTCATTTTGAGGTCTTGGAAATGTGCCCTGAGGGTGGAGAAGAGAAAGTTTGGAGATCAGTGTGGGGATGCAGGAGAAGGAGGAAAATTGGGGAGGAGGATAAGACATGGCAGAAACAGATTTAACCTCCATATTTGCCCTTTTCTGGCCCATTTTTGGTGGCAGTCTCTATCTGGCACAGTGAAGAAAGTGGGTGCTAGTTACTGCCCTGGAGCAAAGCTTCCCCTCCTCCACTTACTGTGCACTGATGTTGCTATATTATTTTACCCTCTTTAGACCCAAAATTATATTTGCCAAGTGGGAGTAGTCAGTGTCTGCCCCATCTTTATTATTATGGATGGTGTGAGAATGAATCAGGCAAACCCAAATACTGTTTCCCATCTGTCTTTAGCCTAGGAAACCAGCAGTGCATGCTCTGTAAGTTGTTGTTCACCCCTCCCCCACCCCACTGTGACCCCTGGTTCTAGAAGAAGCCCCCAAAGAGGCAGTTGTGGTTTCAAGAGGACTCGGGGAAAGTCAGATTGAGGCTGTCCCATGGCCAACAGTAAATTTGGCTGCAACTTTGAGTTCTTGTTGGGGATGCAGACGTAGTGTTCCAAGACAAAGGATAGTTCTGTGAAACCTTCTTAGTTTTGTTTCAGGCCAGGCCCATCTCCCAGACCAGGGCTTGGCATTCCCAAAGGGATCTTCCCAGGTGGGCTTCTTGGGAACTTAGTCCAGCCTGGTGACTTCCATGAATCCCCTCCTCATCTCTGCTTCTAGAATCTGAAAAGATGTCTATTGCCTCAGTTCGCCCACTGCTAGTCTCTCTCAGAAAGTAGAAGGCATCATGTGGGGACTTGGGGTAGGAATCTGTGCAGAGAGATACAAAGAAGGTTGGAGGGAGGTAGTAAAGCTAGAAGGGTGGGTGCTATGTCTGGTAAGCCTTGGCTGGGCTTCGGGTACACACCACTCTTGGGCCTTCAGGGCTATCCTAATACACCTCGTAACCTATGGCAATCCACACGTGTGCTCCATCCAGTGAAAAAAAACAAAGCCTGTTGGAGGCTTTTCCCTCTCCAAAACCTCAAAGAAAATAATTCAACTCCAGCTGGAAGACACTTTGAACATTGTCCCTTAAACAAAATGCAAATGGTTTTGCCCCTTGCTCTCCCCAACCTCCTCCCAGGACTTTGTTTTTTAAGAGAGAAGAGAGACTCTGACTTGAGGTGGGTATTTATGGAGTGCTGCTTATCTGGAGGGAACATCACGGTTTTGATAGTTAGTCTCCTTCAGAACCAGGGGCAAAAAGATGATGACCCATCTGAGAAAAGTTAATGAAGAACAGCAGAGATTAAGTGAAGGGCTGCTCTCACTACTGAACCCCCACCTCTCTCCAAAGGGCAAACACAACTCAGGGCTGCTAACCTAATGTTGTCCTTGGAGGAGGCTGCAATCACAGATTCACAAAGTGAGGAGGACCTTATGGAAGTCACCTGGTCTTTCTTTTTTTCTTTGCTACAATTTGTCTTTTTTTAAAAATTGAAGTATAGTCAGTTTACAATGTTGTGTCAATTTCTGGTGTATAGCATAAAGTTTCAGTCATACATATACATACATATATTCATTTTCATATTCTTTTTCATTATAGGTTATGACAAGACATTGAATCTAGTTCTCTGTGCTATATGGAAGAAACTTGTTCTGCATCTATTTTATATATAATAGTATCTGCAAATCTTGCTCTCCCAGTTTATCCCTTCCCACCCTGTTTACACCCTGGTAACCATAAGTTTGTTTTCTATGTCTGTGAGTCTGTTTCTGTTTTGTAAATAAGTTCACTTGTGTCTTTTTTTTAGATTCCACATATAAGTGATATCATATGATATTTGTCTTTCTCTGTCTAACTTTCTTCACTTAGAATGACGATCACTTCACTTAGAATGATGATCTCCAGATCCATCCATGTTGCTGCAAATGGCATTATTTTATTCTTTTCTATGGCTGAGTAGTATTCCACTGTATCTGGTCTTAATCTTAACCAATCCACGAGCCTCCTATGCACTAGCCCTGAGCTTGTTCTCCTATGGTTGGGAGTAGCGGGGAAGCTTATTCCCTTCTTCAGCAGTCCATTTCCTTATTGAAAAGTTTGGACCATAAACAGCTTTTTCTCATGTTAAGCTGCAACGATTCTCTCTCTACCTACTATCCATGGGTCCTGGCTCTACCTTCTGGGACCACATGGAATGAGAATGCTTTCTCAGTCTTAGGACAACTTTTGGGAGGCCTGAAGACAGAGGATGTCTGTCTGTCTCACTTTTCTAGGCTAAAAAGCCCAATCCCTTTCAGCTGTTCCTTCCAGGATCTGAGATCGCACCTCTCCTGCTTCTTCCTTCCACTCTGGATGCACTCCAGCCTGGCTGTGTTCCTCTTGAGTTACAGAACCCACAGCTGAATACAGTAACTGAGGACAGTCTGATCAAAGTTAAGTAGGACCATTCTTAAAAAAAAAAATACAGCTGAAGACCACTTGGGCTCTTTCTGGCATCCATGCCATATGAAGACTCTGTGTCAAGCAACCCCTTTTCATGGAAGTATCTGTGCTGCTGCTAAGGCACACCTGCCCAAGGCCTTGACGTGGGCATCTAGGACAACTACATAAGAGATTTGGGAGGGGCATGTCTCATCTCTTGCTATTTATTTAGCATGGCCCCTAGCCCTGCCCTTAGCCCAGGTCATCCTTGGAAAAAAGTACTCTAAGGGAGATGATGGGGAAGACATAAGCCCTAACTTCCAGGAGCATGTATGTTTCTACAAAGAGTTACAGAGTTACAGAGCAGGAATTTGTATAACAGAAGAAGGAAGTGGCATTTGGTGAATACTATCAAAATCAGAACTCTGGAACATCAGACTGATTTGATTTTTAACCAACTGCTGGCTTGGAATTCGTAGGAACAACCTCTCTGAACTTAATTTTCCCCTTCTGGAGCAAATCGGTGTCTCCAAGATTGAAGATGCTGACCATATGTGACAGACAAGCAGTCTCCTACTTACAGAGACCCCCTGGAGGAATTTAGATACAGCAGTCCGTGTCTCCAGCCCCTGTCAGATGTTTATTTCCCTGCACATTGCCACTGGCACTGACTGCAAATCTCCTGTTGTTGCTGTCATTGCTGTGCCCTGAGGTCTTCCGTCTGTCACTGGAATACCCACGAGAGTCACTCCTACTAGAGATCTTGTACCTACAGCCTTGTCCCCTGCAGGCCCTCATATTTCCCAGCTTGTCACCTGAATTGGACAGATGCCACTTCTTGCTACTAAAGCCCTGAGTGGGGGAGTGTATTAAAGTGAAGTTTAATCCTCATTATTACTAAAGGACAAGAGCCCTGGAGGAGAGAGAGTTCAAGTCTAGGAAACATGTCTTCCAGCACAGTTATTGATAGTGGCCAGATTCAGAACAGTTCTGGAGAGGCCTATTTCATACATAGGGTATTACTGATGAAATGACAACCCAACCACCATTTATAATATTCTGTCTATAGGGAACTGTGTTCAGAGCCCCAAGCTGCTTATTTGCTAAAGGTAATCTTAGAAAACAATCTATCCACAAGTCAAGGACAACATGTGCTCTAGAGATCTCTGTTACACAGATATAGGTGAGTTTGGGGTTTCTACTACTAGTGTGGCCCAAGCTGCTCATATCCATGTTGCTGGGACCAGATTTGTGTATAGATACAGTGTATGCGTCATTAAATTTCTCTCCGAAACTGAACTCCAGGTTTACCTGGGTTATCTTGTAATCAGCAAGTGACCCTTTTATCTTGCTTATGTTGGTATCTAGATCACTTTCACTCAGTTTCTATCGAGCCAATATTTTGTTTCCCGGTGCTCTTCTGACATACCTGCTTCAGACAGACTTTGAGTAAGTCAGTAATGAATAAGTTCAGATATTATTTTTCCCTGTTAAAGACTGTGTTCCAAGGACTGGGGTAGAGGTTTGTCTCCTTCTACCCCTTTTCCCCATCCAGTGTGAATAGGCCAAGTGGAAAGATTGTCTTAGGCACTAGTTTTGCAAGGGATGATTCGTTCTTCCTCACATCACACTGACATGTTGACTTGGGCATGAAGCCACCCCAGCTGGGCCCTGAAATCGTGATGATCAAGAGGATTTGGTTCCTCAAAGTGACTAACCCCTCCCCTTCGACTTCACCTCCACTCCCTCCTCTTTCAGCGTGAGTCTGTGACTACACCATGTCATGGAGTGAGCCCCTGCCTGGTAGCCACAGACACACATTTTCCAGGCATCTAAGCTGCCCTTCTTTCATGTCCAGTCTTTGGTTCCCAGCCTCCTCCCATCAGCACCAAGTTGCTCGAGGCTGACATTTTGGACTGTCTCATTCAAGTGCCATTACTTCTTTGTTCATTCATTGGCTTCCCTGCCCTCCACCCAGAACCCAACTTTTTTTTTTTTTTTCTTCTTTGGTCACAATGGGCCCTCCTAGTCTGCTGTACCAGCTGTGTCCCTCTTGGTTCAGCTCTGCTTCTGGTCGGAGGATGAGAGAAGTTCACAGAGTTAAGGTTGATAAAGTTTGAAGGCCCTCTGCAAATTGATAGCTGGAGCAGGGGGACGTTTGCTCACACCGTGTCTCTTTCAGTCCTGTTTCAACAGCGGGCTGGACCTTTGTTGATTTGCTGATATTCTCTCATCACCTTGCTGAGTAATCTTGGTGTATTAATTCACCCCTCTGTACCCTCCTGTTTCTTCACAGACTCTCCACGGGGCAAGCTTCTGCTCTATTGAAGGGTTGCGTGGGGCTCTAGGATCCTTGCTCCGTGTAGGCTGGGGAAATGTGAAGGCTGATTGACAGCAGGCAGTTCTTACAGTGCCTGGCATTTCCCTACTTCGCTACTACTTCCGATCTTTCCAGAAGTGGCCATTTCCTGGTATGTTCTCAGGGCCAGCAGGCAGCATGGTCTGTTAACTTTCACTCAAGTCTTTTAATGTTACATCTGTGAGGAATGCAGGAGGCGGGACTAATTTGACAGGATCAAGGGTTAAGCCCCATGATGGACAGACCCTTTGTGGGGTCTTCAGGCCCCCACCCGAATGCCACTCAGCAGATTCCCAGCTGTATGGTTCCTCTCTTCCTAAGCCTCTGGCAGGGAAGTCTTGAATGGTTCTCCTATACTGCCTTTCACGGTCCATCAGAAATTGATTTTTCTTTGTGGGGAGGGTGTCAGGGGTGAGATGAGGTAGAGATGAGAGTAAAGCTGGTTCAACTAGTTATGCGGGAAAGGGGTTAGAGTCTCATGGCTGCAGCACCATCTTTGCTTATGAGAAGATGACAAGCTAAAGCCTTGTCTTTGTTGGGCCGCCTTACCGTTTTCCATTTCTTTTGGTCTGTGTTTGATGGAAGTAAAAAGCTGTGCTGAAAAAGTATAGGTAGGCTGTTTTCAGTGGCATCTTATCTGACTGAGAAGGTGAGTGATGATATCTTGGAGCCTCAGGGGTGAGTCAGCATCAGGTCTTATGTTCTCTCATCAAATCTCATGTTCTTTGGAGGACTTGACTGAGAGTTTGGAGCTCTGTGCTAATTTCAAGGTGCAACCAGGAAGTCTTAAGGCAACGGGCAGCAAAGTGGACCAGACAAGGACCTGGATACTTCACTTGTGTGGCTGTGTCTCACTGGACGAAGGCAGTGGCATTTGATTTGATCTAAGCAACCTCTTGAACCCAAAGGGAGATCCAGGCCTTGCTATGGTGGGATAGGAGAGGTAGTGGACCTGCTCTGTGGCAAATTCTGCCCCTTATAGGGGTTTTACATAGATTCTATTTAATTTATACAGTAGCTCTTTGCAGTAGATATTGATCTCCTCATCATGCAGATGAGGGGACTGAGGCTCAGGAGAAGTTAAGTAACAGACTCCATGTCCCATCGTCAGTGGAAGAGCTGGCATTCAGATTTACTCTGTCTGACTTCAAATCCCAGGCTGTTTCTACACTCTCATGTTTACATAAGTGAAAGAGAGAAAGAGAACTTGATATGAATATGGTGGGGCGTGGGAAATGAGCTAGAGAAAGGAGAGAAATGAAAGGGGCTGGGGAAGAGAGAGAGATTAGAGAAATGTAATTTAGTGCAAAAACTGGTTATGTTACCAATACATGCCCCTCAGGGGTCAGCATCAAAGGAAAGGTTCGGTTTGGTTTTATTTTGTTCTAAATCTCAAATCGGGGTAAGAAGCATGAGCTTGGATTCAGAAGACCTGAGGTTCAGTCTTCACTTTGCCACTCAATATTTGTAGATCACTGGGTGCACCCTCTCTGGGTCTCAGTTTCCTCATTTGCAAAATGAAAATAAGAAAAGTTGCACTTTTTTTCCAGTAGGGAGGGAGATTGATTTTATCCTTTATCTCATATAAATACTAGATGTGTATGTTGTTTAAGAAAGAAAAAGCATCCTATAGGTGTCCCTTGTGAAATTCTCTTAAGGGAATTCTAAACTCAAAAAAGGAAGTGTATGAGGTTTACTGAATGATAGGAACTTGTATGAAATGGCAGGACATCTTTAATGTGCCATTTTGTGCTGACGGAAGTTAGAAAACCAGACATGATTTCTGGCTAACGTTTGAAGAGACAGCAATTTGAAAGGTGATGCTAAACCTCATTTGGCTCCTACCTAAGAGTTCTCAGTTAAGCCTCCAGTCAGTGGATCAGTCAGTCAGTCAGTCCACCAGTCAACACACATATGCTGAGTGCTTTGTAAAGTGCCTAACCCTCACCTAGGGAACACAAGAGCTGGCCACCATGGAAGACCTATTCCCTGGAAATGACAGTTTTGTTGAAATGAGGCACTACTGCATGCCCAGGTAACAAAAACCTTAATTTAAGTCCTGAAACCATGGGATAGGATCTAAGAGCAACATTTATTCAATGAGAAGAGATTTCAATGTAGGCTGATGTGGTTGGGGAGCTTTGTGGAAAAAAGGAAGAATTGAAGTGAGGTCTTGAAGGGATATACAGGATTTAGGCAGGTTGCAGAGAAAGACATTCATTCCAGTTGGTACACAAGCTGCATGTCCTAAGGACACAGACAGGCGACAGGCCAGTTTGTTCACCCCACAGTGAACTAACAGTAGGAGCTCCCCAAGGGCAGGGTATATGTGGTTTGTTCATTGACTCACTTATTAATTCATTCATTAAATTTATCGAGTGCCTCTTCTAAGGCTGAGCTATTCTACGGCCAGTGAAACCAGCACAGGGCCTCATAAATGTCAGTTTTATTTGTTTTCTAAAAATATTGTCATTCATAGTGTGTACCTGGGGCACTGGTTTTCTGTTTTAACACATACTAACTCATTTATTAACCCCATTTTACAGATGAGGAAACAGAGGCATAGAGAGGTTAGGTAACTTGCCTAATGTCATACTGCTTGTGTGGCCGGATCAGTGAATCCGTAGAGGTCTGCTCAATTTTTGCAGAGTAATGAGATATAAGGGCAAATGGATTTGAGTGAGTTATTCTGAAGAGCCCAGAAAATTGGACGGTAAGATAGATTCAGGTTGGAAGTACAGAGTCATTTTGTTGTTTTCGGAGGGTTAGAATTAATGTATTAAAAGTAAACCACCTAACACACTCCCAGCCACAGAAGTACTTCCATGAGGAAAGACCTGCATAGGACAATTGGAAGGGGCATTAGAAAGGAATCAGTCACCTTGGCAATGTGCTGACTGTTGTTATATATTAGCAAGTTGCCAGACATAGTGGTAATAATACACCATTTGGGTCTGAAGAAATGAGGGAGAGGTAGGAGCCAGAGATGAAGCCAGTATTTCTAATCTAGAAGGCTCTATGTGGTGACAGGGATTGGGGTGGGGGACAACCAGATTTAGATCAGTTTTGGATCTTCTGAGCCTGGGGTATCTGTAGGAAAATTAAGGTAAGAAGTTCCATAGGCAGTTTAAAAAAAAGGATTTGTTTATTTAAGCCCACTGGTCAGTTAAAACAACAAGTCATTATTTTAGGAACATAATGGTTAACACAGACGATTTACTAATCTGCAGATTGTTGTGGAAATAACTTAATTGCCAGACAATCTCATGCCCCAACAGACATTGGAACAGGCTTGCATTGTTATTTCATGGGCTTTTCTGGTTACAGTTTTGTCTTGCTATCTCATCCAATCTGCAAGATACCTAGTCACCTGAGGTATGACTGGCTGAAGTTCTTTCTGCTTAACTTAGAGCTTTCAAGTGATGGGGAAATCCAAGAATCAAACAAACAAAAAAACAGAAGAAACTGTCAAAATGCCAGCATTCAGACATGAAGCTGGAAATAGCTGGAAATGTTAAAAAGTTTGAGGCTATTAAAAAACATCAGTTGACTTGCCAAGATGTTTAAGGACTGTTTTCTCTATATGAAAAGTAAAATGTGGAGGCTTGGTGAGGCAAACTCCACTGGAGTTTCAAGTCTGGATTGCATTTTTGTTGTTTGTAGTTTTATGCTCTCTGCACAGTAGAGTATTATTAATCTGTGAATATCATTGTTCATATTTCTGCTGTAGTATTGGTTCTTGGAATGTGACCTTCGAAGAAGTATTGTTAAACGTGCAAGTATGATTTAATTGCTCGCAGTGTTGTCCTCTCTGTACTTTCATCCTGAGTTTTAGAATAAAATAAAAAGGAAATAGGGATTTACTTCACAAATTCATCGGCTGCAAATCTGCCTAGAAAACACCGCTTTATTACTAAGAGACTTCTGCAAATTTGGAGTGATTATCAGACCTGAACCCTTGACCTGATGCCCTGCATGCTTACAGAAAATTCTCAGGAAAGGTTAACTTTGTGTAGAGACAGGCATTCCGGTCCCTCTCCCATCTCCATCCTTCTTAGATTTGCTTTCTAGATTTGTTACTTTTTGGTGCAACACCAGATACTTTTCTGCATGGTGAAAAACTGAAATTCAGAATGCTGTAAAGATGTTTGCGCTGTGGAACTTGGTCTCTTCACTCCCTACGTTCTTGTGTAGGAAAACTCACTTAATGCTAAAAACCTAATAGGCACAGGCGTTCCTGTATCTAACTCTTCCCTCTGACCAGGTGAAATAGCTTGTAACTTACATTTGAAACTGATTTGAATATCTAGTCGCTGGGGGGTATTTTTGTGAAAAAGACTACCCAGGTGCTCTGCCTTTTATAATAGAGCCAATTTGCCAGCTTCTCTCTGCTGGGTGAGCTCTAGTGGGAGGATGCTACTCTTCCCCGCTGGGTGTAAAGGGTTAAATATGTAATTTTCATGTTTTCCCAGTGCCTTTGGCTGGAGCAATGCACAGTGTTCTGAGACTTGCCCAGGCCCTGCACATACTGTATCTGCTTAAGGAAGGTTTTGGCTCTTAGCCCTTCTCAGCTGCATTAGGGTTCGGGTTTCATCCTTCTCCCCTTCCAGCCACTAATAAAAGCCAAAATAATTAAGGATCAGGGAGAGTTAATTCCCACTGCTAAGACCCAGGTGGGGCCCTTCCACCTCCCATGCCGGCTTCTAGGTTGGAGCCCTAATTTAGGGCTGAGCTCTAGTCTAAGCCTGTAAGTGACAGTGATCTGGAACAGGCCCCAGAAAAGCACTTGACAATCAGGTTTTGCCTTATGCTGGCACCTCTCTCCCTCCCTCCTTCCCTCTCTCTCTCTCTGTCTATCTCTCTCAATCTCTCTATCTCTCTTTCTCTCTCCCTTATCCCTCTTTCTCCTCCAGGTCCTCTGTTGGCATCTTAGAAAAGACCACTTAGAAAAGACCAGGGATCAAGCCAACTGATGCTATTACAGACGTGGAAATGGTCTATCCTAGCACCTTTCTTCTCAACTAGGGGTTTTGGATCAAGCTTCTACTCTTTTTTTTAAAGTCCCTGACCCAACTTCAATACAACATTCAGAGTCTCATTCAGAATCAGAAATGTCATTGCTATCTCACCCAACTTAAAAGAGATGAATAGTAATGAGCTCTGAAATAGTGAGCTCAGACAGAGAGGACACCTTTGAAGGAGGATCTTGCAAGAGCTGGGACAGGCAGGAAGAAGCCTCCTTCGGGAACAACTGTGCAATTGTGGCCTCCTCTATGGTCCCCTTCCCTTTGATTATCCCCCTTCCTACTTCAAATCATATAATGTTTCCCTGATACCTGAAAAATAGAGTCCAAACTGCTTTAAACTCGTGTAGGGACTATTCTCCATGGGGCTCTAGTCTTGCTGTCCAGCACTCCTTCCAGAATCCAGATTTTCAGACTGAGTGTTTCCCTTGCTACCCTCCTCCCTACCCATGTAAACACACTTGGGAAGTTCTGGCCTCCAAATGTCCCATCCTGATGTTCCTTGAGTAGCTCAGCTTCGCACTGCCGACCTGGAAATCTTTCTCCTCTCTTCTCTGCCCCTCCCACTTGGGCCTACCTTTCAAGCCCTTCTGTCAGCCCCAAGGGCATCTTCTCAGTCTGCTCCTGGTGGAAGTCATCTCTCCCTTTTTGGAAGGCTGGACTTCTGTTTTTCCAGTAGAAATCTTTGGGTACTTTGGCTGCCCTGCATCTGGTGTGCTGGAAGAGTCAAGCCAAAATTTTGTACTCAGTCATTGTTCACGTCCCCTTTTCTTCTCCCAGTCCCAAATTAGATAGGGATATGAGGGGAGGGTAGAGCTCAGTGGTAGAGTGTGTCCTTAGCATGCACAAGGTCCTGGGTTCAATCCCCAGTACCCCCATTAAAATAAATAAATAAACCTCATTACCCTCCGATTAAAAAAACAAAAACAAATTTTAAAAAAGGGACGTGACTCGAAGAGCTGGATATCCTAGCCAAGTTTTCCTATCTTCTCTGTGACACCTCGTAAGTGGAGTGAGACTTGAATGACATACACATGCAAGCTGGGGACAGAGGGGACACAGAGAAGGAAGTAGTGGTGCCAATAGAAATGGAGAGGGACCCCAGATGCAACCCTGGATGAGAGGGGAGAGGGCAGCAGTGGAGGAGAGGGCTATCTACCTGTGGGTCCAGGAGGTGCCCGGAGTTGGGTTTGCAGTGGTTGGGTTTCTTGCTGCCACAGCTCCTGTGTGTAAGCTGTGTTCCGGAGGCTCGCATGTTGGGGATGCCTGCTGGTTGACAATTACAGCATTCCCTTCCTGTTGGGCAGCATTGCTGCGAGTCTCTTAAAACAGCAGCCACCCCCCTGTTGCTGTGTGTTCAGGGAGGGTACAGTGTGAGTCTTCGGCCTGACTCAAGTGTTTCAGTGCCTCAACTGAAGTGAGATAGCTTTATGTGAACATACTGTGTGTGTGTGTGTGTGTGTGTCTGTGTGTCTGTGTGTCTGTGTGTCTGTGTGTCTGTGTGTTTTCACTTTTGCTGAAGCAAGCCCTAACGTGTTCTGTCTGACTAGCCTTGGCCGTGAGTCACCGTCTGGTATTTATACCCAGTGCCTTAAGTGTCCTCATTATTTGACCATAACATTCCTTTTCTCACTTTCACTCAAAGCTGAGAATGAGGAAGAGGGCCCAAAGGAACTGTCTCCGTACTTCAGCTGCAAGGGGGTCTCATCTAATTGGTGGCTGTCTCTGTGGAAGTCCCTTAAGGTTATGTCAAGGCACTAAAGGAAACACATCGAAACTTACACTGGCAGGACTGTGACAGTTTAAGACCCACTGTGGGGGCTTTTCTTAGTTTGTTCCCGCCTAGTCTAGTGCTAGAGAGTTTGACTTACTGGAGCCAACTTTTGGAACAGGCCTGAGAAGGGACCCCGGGGAAATGCTTATCTTGATCAGGATCACATAGTAAGTTTGGAAGGAGGACATCAATTGGGGAAAATCTTAGAGGAGGTCATTCCGCCTTTGCAGGCGTTGGTGGGAGAAACAGACTGTTAGCTTGCTCGTTCCTTCTTGCTGTTCCCATGAAGGTCCTGCCGAAGTGGACAGTTTTGTTTTGGAAGCGTGCTCCTAAAGTGTGGGAATGGTAACCCCATCAGGGGCACCGTGGTTATCAAAAGGACAGTGCCTCAGAGAGGAAGGACATGACTGCTAGCATGGTCATTTGGAGGCCAGGCAGCCAGTAAATCATTTGAGAATGAATTAAAAGTTCAAAGGGCAAGAGCGAATGCTTTGGGTGACCTCATAGGTGCTTGAAAAATCAAAGGGCTAGCTGATGTGCTTTTATTTTTTTGAGGTCTGGTACGAAGGAGCCAGGGAATGGAAATGCACAGTAGGAAACTGGCCTTGCTGTTTTCGTGGACTGGGGAGCCTTCACTCTGGCCTGGGGATGATCAAAGCTACCATGAATTTAATCCCAATTATGTTCTGGGACTTTTATACGTACAATCTCTAATCTTCTGATCACTACTGTAAATTAAGTGATGGATTCTTATTTTACCGATGAGGAAAAAAAAAGAAAGAAATGAGGCTCAGGGGGGCCAAACAACATTCTCAAAGTAAAGCCAGTAAGTGGTAGAAGCTGTGATTTGAACCCAGCTCGGCCTGACCCCAAATCCTATTCTTGTCCCACTATACCTTGTAATTTTGTTCACGAGCCTCTTTTTGTGCCTCATGTTCTTTTTCTAATACCGATATTAACTATTCCACTGACCACATTGTGTGCACCCTAGCACTGGAGAAAAAGGAGGTCACACAGACCAGTCGTCCCAAGCTGTCCTGGGAAGTTCTTAACTGTGTGGATTAGGCTCTCAGGATTAAATGATATAGTATATGTGATGTCCATAGTCGTGTCCCTATCCTAAGAGGCAGACATCGAGGTTCAGAGGGTTTCCAACATCCATTGGGCCAGTAAGTTGCAGAGCTGGTATTCAAAATTCAGATTTTTGAGTACCTGTTCTTCCCAATGCTTGTGTTGCCTCTCATACTGGAACAAAAAACCCAACCTGAGCCTCTTGACCCCTACAAATGGTCTCACCATCCCTTTTTGCTGCCAAATTTGTTAAGTGGTCTGTCTCCTTCCTTCCTTCCTTCCTTCTCTCTTCCTTCTTTCCTTCCTTCCTTCCTTCCTTCCATCCTTTTTTTCTCTTCCTAACACAATTTATAGGTTTAAATTGTTATTTGGGGGATAGGTGATAAATGTTCATGGAATGAAATTAAAACTATATAAATGGGCAAGTGTTTCTTTATCCCTAATTCCTCTTCCCAGAGGCAACCACTGTTACCAATTCCTTATTTACTCTTCAGATAAAGATAGTGTATGCATTATATACAGGTGTGCAGCACATGCTTGTATCTATGCATACTCAGTGTCTCTGTTTTCCTCACAGCCTATGTATTCCTTGATCCTTGCCAATCTGGCATCCACTGAGATCTTCCTGAGGACCAGATTTACTGGCCTTTTCGCTGTCATCCTCCTCCCTGTCTTCTCTACACAATTATTTTCTATTTAAAAATTTTTGTTGACTGGGTATCATATTCCCATGATTCAAAAGCCAGTTAGTGATGGCCATTCTGACTGGTGTGAGATTTAAAAAAAAAAAAAAGCCAGTTAGTATGAAAAGGTAGACAAAGAAGAGTGTCCCGTTCATCCTTGTCCCTCATTTCCCCAGGTTCACCACCCACCATGGGGCTTAGATTTTTTTTAATGTATCTTTCCAGAGCATCGCTATCGACACACAAACAAATGTAAATATAGATTCTTGATCTTGACTTTTACACATACTAAAACAGTCTTCTGCATCTTGATTGTTTTCACTTATATATACTGGAGATCTTTCTCTATCAATATATACAGGGATGCTTCATTTTTTAATGGTCATATTACATTCAATTTTTTAACTGATCTTTACTATTGCTAGTCATTGGCATTGTTTCTAATATATCCTTCTGATATTCTCCAAGCCCTGCTGCCAGCATGGCTTCCGTGACACTGAACTATCTTGTTTCTCTGTCCTCTTCACTGTGTCTCCATTATCCTCTGTGAATCAGCTGCCTCTCCCATCCCCATCTTGTAAATAGCCCTCAAGGCTCAAAGCTCCACCCCTTGCTTGTTCTCTTTGCCTCTCTCCAGTCTTCTCTTCTTCTGTCTGCCTCTCTTTCCTCCTTCCTCAAGAAAGAGCAATGATGAGATCTCATGACTCCCAAATCTCTTTTTTTTAGTGAAGTAGAATGTCCATGTAGTATTACATTAGTTTCACGTATACAATGTAGTGATTTGATGTCTATATACATTTCAAAATGATCACCACAGTAAGTGTAGCTCCTACCCAATCATGACTCCCAAATCTCTTGCCTTAACCTTTTCATCAGAGCTCTAGGCTCTTTGTCTGATGGACAGTGTCTACTTGAATTTTTTTCTCTTTTTTAAAAATCTCAAACCCCAATATATCTAAAACGGAACTTATTATCTTCCTCTTGCCAAACAGGCTCTGTCCCTGACTTCCTGCCTCCCACTCAGCTAGCATTGAAATCTTGGAGTCACTGTTTATTCATCCCCTATATCCAATCAATCACCACATGCTGTCAGTCCTTCTTCCTTCAAAACAGCCCTCGTATTTACTCCCTTCCCTTCAATTCCTGCTACTCCCACCCTCTTCTAAGCCCTTATTCATTTCTGGATTTCTGGATTCCTGGCTGGCTTCCCTGCCTCTAGGCTCACCCCTTTTAATTTTACCCTACAAGTCACTTCCTCTATCTGAGAATTTTAATTTCCCTATCTGTGCAAGGAAGAAACTGGACTGACTGGTTGATCTATGTGGTTCTTTCCAGCTTGGACATTCTAGACCAGCAAAATCCTAAACAGTGTATCCCCACCTACTGCCATTGACACACCTGTACTGCCCACTCTCACTTGAATATTTGCTCTGGCTCCATGCTCCTAGCCTTGCACAAATTTTTCTTCTATATTGTTTCTAGGGTCTTTATCTGAAAGCAGTTTACAGTTGAAAGGAATCTTAGAGGCCTTTCAAGTTGGCCAATACTGGCCCACTGCCTGACTACCATTTATGACATCCTTGAATTTGGTTGACCAGGCTGTGCTTGAATTCATCCATTGATGGTAAAAGCTCTCTCACAAGCTTGCCCTTTGCATTGTCAGGTAGCTAGAGTTGTAAAACAAAAAAATCTCCTACCACAAATTGACACCAGTTGGTTCGCCTTTATGGCACTCTGTTATTCAACACTTTCTTCATTTTGATTTAAGTACCAACCTGTCTGCAGCACTATTTACAATAGCCAAAACATGGAAACAGCCTAAATGTCCATCAACAGGTGACTGGATAAAGAAGATGTGGTATATTTATACAATGGAATACTACTCAGCCATAAAAACCGACAACATAACGCCATTTGCAGCAACATGGATGCTCCTGGAGAATGTCATTCTAAGCGAAGTAAGTCAGAAAGAGAAAGAAAAATACCATATGTGGTATTATCACTCATATGTGGAATCTAACAAACAAACAAACAAACAAAAACAAAGCATAAATACAGGACAGAAATAGACTCATAGACAGAGAATACAGACTTGCGGTTGCCAGGGGGGCGGAGGATGGGAAGGGATAGACTGGGATTTCAAAATTGTAGTATAGATAAACAAGATTATACTGTATAGGACAGGGAAATATACACAAAACGTTATGGTAGCTCACAGAGAAATGTGACAATGAGTGTGTATATGTCCATGTATGACTGAAAAATTGTGCTGAACGCTGGAATTTGACACAACATTGTAAAATGATTATAAATCAATAAAAAATGTTAAAAAGAAAGTACCAACCTGTCAAGTCTGGCAACCCAAGTTCTCTGTAATGTGGCTTCTGTGTTCTCTCTCAGCCTTAAATCCTGCATACTTCCTTTGCTCTTCATCCAAATAAAAAAAAAAATAGCTAACATTTATTGCACACCTACTGGATGCCAGACTCTGTTCTAAGTCATTTTACATATGTTATTGTATTTAATCCATACAGCAACCATATAAATTCCTATTGTTCTTCCCCATTTTACAGAGGAGTAAAATGAGGCATATGGAATTCTAAATAATTTACCCAGAGTCTCAGGGCTATTAAGTGGTAGAGATAGGATTTTAATCCAGAAAGGCTGTCCTGAGAGGCTATTTCTACAATCCCTGCCATACACAGTAAGCTCCAAGTGTGACAACTCACAATTTCCTAAACATACCCAGTGCTTTGTTCACCACCTTCTCTCAACACCTTTCTATTTCTGTCTACTGACTAAATCCTGCCTATTCTTTGAGGCCCATCACAAATTATACTTCCTTCTGGTCCCATTCTGCCCTATCTTCCATTCTTCTTCCATTTTTCCCCCCACAAAATCTCCACCTCTCTGCTACAGCTCACCATGTTTTTTTTCTAATGAGCAGTGGGAAACTGTTTTATATTCCTCATGGAGATTTTTTTTTCATATTTTAAG
This sequence comes from Camelus ferus, assembly GCF_009834535.1. NCBI lineage: Eukaryota > Metazoa > Chordata > Mammalia > Artiodactyla > Camelidae > Camelus > Camelus ferus. Next base: position 44,469,669 of record NC_045732.1, on the reverse strand, counting down.
TGCATATGAATATTTTCTTTCCCAATCCGGTTTCTTTTTTAGGCTCAAAATTTCACTTCTTTCATTGTCCTATGGTTTGCACATTTGTTCAAAAGTACCTTCAGTGACAGGGATGAAAACCAAACAGTTCAAGTATTGCCATCCATAGTAATATTGTATAGTATATATTGCATAGTAATGTAATTTATATATCTATTAATTTTATATTACATGTATAAACTATATTATTTTATAGTGTATTTATTAACTATATATTATAATATTAATTATATATTATAGTAGTAAATATTTACTTAAACTGAGTGCTGAAATAGGAACAACCTAAAAATGAAGGAGGAATTTTATTAGAGCCTCTGTCCTCAATCTGACTGCCTTAATGCCTATTCTTATTTTCCCTCTTCCTAGCCCTTAAAATTTATTACTATGCTATCTACAAATTGATATAAATTTTGCTTTCTTACATCAATGGGTAGATGAATAGGATAGATAGTTTACCACTTCATCTAGAGATTGTCTGTGTGTGTGTGTGTGTGTGTGTGTGTGTGTGTGTGTGTGTGTGAAGTATGGGGAGAGTAGGTGGTAGTGGTGGTAGTTGGATGGTTGGAGGTAGGTGGTTCTTTGGGAATAGAAAGGTTCCTTGTCTTCTGTGCAAAGAAAAAAACCCTTAATTTTCCCCCCAGCTTTATTGAGGTATGATTGACAAGTAAAACTGTATATATTTAAAGTGTACAATGTGATGATTTGATATATGTATACTTTTTTGGTGAGAACCTTTAAGATCTACTCTCTTAGCAAATCTTAAGCATACAATACAGTATTATTAACTACAGTCATCATGCTATGCGTTAGACCCTCAGAACTCATTCATTTTATAACTGAAAGTTTGAACTCCTTCAATAACATCCCACTTCCCCCACCCCCAGCTCCTGTCAATGACCATTCTGCTCTCTGTTTCTATCTGACTTTTATTTTTAGATTCCACATGTAAGTGACCATGCAGTATTTGTCTTTTTCTATCTGCCTTGTTTCACTTAGCATGATTCCTCCAGGTTCACCCGTGTTGTCATGACATTTTCTTTATCCATTTATCTGCCAATTGACACTTAGATTGTTTTCATATCTTAGCTATTGTGAATAATGCTGCAATGAACATGGTAGTGCAAATATCTCTATGAGATACTGGTTTTGTTTCCATTAATTCTGTTGAAAAAAATGTCGTTGGAATTTTGACAGGGATTGCATTGAATCTGTAGGTTGCTTTGGTAGTATGAATGTTTTATCAATACTAATTGTTATAATTCAAAAACATGGTATATCTTTCCATTTGTTTGTGTCTTCAATTTCTTTATTTTTATTCTTGGATATTTGGTTTAGTTATTCCTTTTTTGTTGTTAAATTGAAGCATAATTGATTTACAATATTGTGTTAGTTTCAGGTATACAGCAAAGTGATTCATTTTATATATATATGTTTTATATATATATATATATATACATATATATATATACATATATATATATATATATATACATACAGTTTTCAGATTATTTTCCATTATAGGCTATTATAAGATATTGAATATAGTTCCCTGTGCTATGCAGTAAATCCTTGTTGCTTATCTATCTATACATATCTATATCTATCTATCTTTCTATCTGTCTGTCTGCCTATCTATCTATAAAATGTGTTTCTGTTAATCCCATACCCCTAATTTATCTCCCCCTCCCTTTCCTCTTTGATAACCATAAGTTTGTTTTCTATGTCTCTAAGTCTGTCTCTGTTTTGCATGTAAGCTCACTTGTATTATTTTTTAGATTCATCCATTTTGCTGCAGTGGCATTATTTCATTCATTTTATGGCTCAGTAATATTCCACTATGTGTGTGTTTCTGTATGTGTATCACATCTTCTTTATCCAGTCATGTGTTCATGGACACTTAAGTTGCTTCCATGTCTTGGCTACTGTAAATAGTGCTGCTATGAACATTGGGGTGCATGTATATTTTCAAATTAGAGTTTTTGTCTTTTCTGGGTATATGCTTAGGAGTGGGATTGCTAGATCATATGGTAGCTCTTTAGTTTTTAGTTTTTAAAGGAACCGCCATACTGTTTTACATAGTGGCTGCACAATTTACATTCCCAACAACAATGTAGGAGGGTTTCCTTTTCTCCATTTGTGTCTCCAGTTTCTAACGTAAATGTTTATAGTTTTCAGTGTATAGGTCTTTGACTTCCTTGGTTAAATTTATTCTTAAGTATTTTATTCTTTTTGATGCTATTATAAATGGGATTGCTTTCTTAATTTCTTTTTCAAAGAGTTTGTTATTAGCATATAGAAACACAAGGGATTTTTATATATTGATTTTGTATCCCATAGCTTTACTGAATTTGTCTTTCAGTTCTAACAGATTTTTGTTTTGTTTTGTTTTGTTTTTGTTTTTGTAGAGTATTTAGGGTTTTGTATATAAGATCAGGTCATCTACAGAGACAATTTTACCTTTTCCTGTCAAATTTGGATGCCTTTTATTTCTTTTTCTTGCCCAGTTGCTCTGGCTAGGACTTCCAGTTATACTTTGGATAAAAGTCTTTAAAGTGAGCTGTTTTGTCTTTTTCCTGATCTTAGAGGATGAGCCTTTAGCTTAATATTTATTACTTCTCATCTTCCTTCTCCTTTACCCTTAATACTTATTGCTGTGCTATCTAAAAACTGATAGGAATTTTGGTTTTTTACATAGCTGAATGGATAGATACTTCACCACTTGAGCTTATGAATTTTAGTGTGTGTATGAGAAAATGTGTGTATGTGTGTAACAACAGAGATAGGTGGTAGTGTGACTCTTTTAGGCGTAGAAAGATTCCTTGTCTTCTGTGTTAATAAATCCTTTAAAATGCTACATCCTACAGAACTTCTTCCTCTCCCTCCCCTCCTCTCTTTTTTCTCCCCTCTTCTCTATTTCCTCCCTTCTTTTGGGAGTGATTGTGGTTTACCATTTATATTTTGTAAATGATTTCCATCTGAAGTTTCCAAGTTCTCTGGTTGAGTGAGATATGCTTATCTAAAAGAATGTGATTTACTACCCAGACAGACAGACAAATTCAATGGGTAACACATCGTTCTCTAAAGGATCATGATACTTTTGCTAATTCCCTGTGTGTACCAATTTAATTACATTTCAGAAGTCAGAAAAATTTAAGTAGATCCAGTTGCAGTGATCCAGTTCACTAAGCATTAACTATAAATCACTAGTGGGCACTTTAAAAAAACCTGTTGATGGATTGTCTGGTATTTTACATGAGTATAAGCCACCTAACCTAAGGATTTCTAAGTTGGTTTTACAAAGTAAAAATGTGCTCTTGATCTCTCTCTCTGGCCCCATAATATCTTTGTCAGCCCCCACCCTATCCTGTTCACCTTTCATAGGGCCCCCTTTTCTTCTCCCTTCATATATTTCATCAGACTGTAAGGGAGTTATAGACTGGTTGTGATTATTACTGAGCCATATGGGAACCACACGTCTTCCTTTTTCTTCTTCTTCTACTTAATTGAATTATGGTTATGTCTTCCTAAATGAATTTTTAAAACAGCAACCAAGACGAGTTTTTAACTATTGAAAGACTTACTAGCAAATAGCCCAGCCTTAATTTCAGCATCCAACAAAGCCAAAGTTAATAACCCCTCTTTTTTTTTCTTTTCTTTTGGCTAACACCTGAAATCTCTTCTACAGGAGGGTGATCCTAGTTACTATAGTATATATTAGTGTTCAGCCTTCATGACCCCTTATTGTTTTTACTAACAGTCTTCTGGATTAGAAGGGTCTGGGAGTCATTATTTAGTTTCCTTTTCCAGAATGAACTGGATATACTGTGTAAAGTTTGGCTACAAAATAAGCATACTTATTTTTATTTGTTTGGGAAATCAGTGTCTATTTTACAAGTATATTCACTATTGTGTTGAGGCAAATTTGACTTGATTTCATATTTCATACCTTTTAAAAATTGTTTATTTTATTGAGTTATAGTCAGTTTACAATGTTGTGTCAATTTCCAGTGTAGAGCACAATTTTTCAGTTATACTTGAACATACATATATTCATTGTCACATTTTTTGACTGTGAGCTACAACAAGATCTTGTATATAGTTCCCTGTGCTATACAGTATGATCTTGTTTGTCTATTCTGCATATGCTTGTCAGTATCTACAAATTTTGAAATCCCAGTCTGTCCCTTCCCACCCCCCGCCCCCTTGACAACCACAAGTTTGTATTCTATGTCTATGAGTCTGTTTCTGTTTTGTATTTATGTTTTTTATTTTTAGATTCCACATATGAGCGATCTCATATGTTATTTTTCTTTCTCTTTCTGGCTTACTTCACTTGGAATGACATTCTCCAGGGACATCCATGTTGCTGCAAATGGCGTTGTGTTGTCGGTTTTTATGGCTGAATTGTATTCTATTGTGTAAATATACCACATCTTCTATATCCAGTCATCTGTTGATGGACATTTAGGCTGTTTCCATGTCTTGGCTATTGTAAATAGTGCTGCTATGAACATTGGGATGCAGGTGTCTTTTTGAAGTAGGGTTCCTTCTGGATATATGCCCAGGAGAGGGATTCCTGGGTCATACGGTAAGTCTATTTCTAATCTTTTGAGGAATCTCCATACAGTTTTCCACAGTGGCTGCACCAAACTGCATTCCCACCAGCAGTGTAGGAAGGTTCCCTTTTCTCCACAGCCTCTCCAGCATTTGTCACTTGTGTACTTTTGAATGATGGCCATTCTGACTGGTGTGAGGTACACCTTTTATTGAAGTATAATTGACATATAATAAACTGTACATCTATAAATGCATGTACAATTTGAGTTTTAACAGCACCCATGAAACTTTCACCACAATAAATGTATGCATCACCCCAAAGGTTTCTTTGTACCCCTTTGTAATCCCCCCCACTACCCCCAGGCAGCCACTTTCTATTGTTATAGATCAGTTTGCAGTTTCTAGGATTTTATATCAAGAGAATCATGTAGTATGTATTTTTCATCTGCCTTCCTTCACTCAGGATAAATATTTCTACATTTGTCCATGTTACTGCACGTATCAACAGTTTGTTCCTTTTATCGCTGAGTAATATTCCACTGCATGGATGTACCATTGTTTGCTTATCCAATTCACTTATTATTGAACATTTGCATTGCTTCTGGCTATTATGAGTATTTTTAGCTATTATGAGTAAAACTACTATGATCATTCATGTATAAATCTCTGTGTAAACACATACTTTTCATTTTTCTTGGTTAAATCTACAATTGGAATGACTGTGTCTTATGGTAGGTATATCTTTATCATTTTAAAAAGCTGCTAAAATTATTTTCTAAAGTGGTTGTACGTATCTTTTACCAACATTGTAAAAGAGTTCCACTCCTCCAAATCCATATGAACACTTATTATGCTCATTTAAAAAATTTAGCCGTTCTAGTATGTATGTATTGGTATTTCATTATATATATATATTTATATGTATATGTATATATATAAAACTACATATATAACATAGATATATAAATATATATTTGTTGTTTTTGTTTCTTTTAGGGGGGAGGTATTTAGGTTTATTTATTATTTTTTTTTAATAGAGGTATTAGGGATTGAACCCAGGACTTCATGCATGCTAAGCACATGGTCTACCACTGAGCTATACCCTCCTCCCTTCTTTATAGTTCTTTTTTTTTTTTTTGGTCTTTTTATTGAGTTATAGTCAGTTTTCAATGTTGTGTCAATTTCTGGTGCACAGCACAATTTTTCAGTTGTACATGAATATACGTATATTCATTTTCTTATTCTTTTTTGCCATGAGCTACTACAAGATCTTGTATATGTTTCCCTGTGCTATATAGTATAAACTTATTTATCTATTCTATATATACCTGTCAGTATCTACAAATCTCGAACTCCCAGTCTGTCCCTTCCCACCCACCTCCTGCCTGACAACCACAAATTTGTAATCTATGTCTGTGAGTCTGTTTCTGTTTTATATTTAAGTTAATTTGCCTTTTTTTTTTTTTAGATTCCACATATGAGTGATAACATATGGCATTTTTCTTTCTCATTCTGGCTTACTTCACTTAGAATGACATTCTCCAGGGACATCCATGTTGCTGCAAATGGCATTATGTTGTCATTTTTATGGCTGAATAGTATTCCATATAAACATGTCACAACTTTTTTATCCAGTCATCTGTCGATGGACATTTAAGTTGTTTCCTTGTCTTGGCTATTGTAAATAGTGCTGCTATGAACATTGGGGTGCAGGTATCTTTTTGAAGTAGGGTTCCTTCTGGATATATGCCCAGGAGTGGGATGACTGGGTCATATTGTAAGTCTAGTTTTAGTCTTTTGAGGAATCTCCATATAGTTTTAATTTACGTTTTTCTACTGACTAGTGATGTTGAGCATCTTTCCATGTGCTCATTTGTCATATGTGTGTCTTCTTTAGTGAAGTGTTTATTTAAATCTTTTGCCCATTTTTTTGGTTTTTCTCTTCTGATACTGAGTTGTAGGAATTCTTTATATATTCTAGGTACAAGTCCTTTGTTGGATATATGTGATTTGCAAATATTTTCTCCAAGTCTGTGGCTTGCCTTTCCATTTCTTAACAGTGTCATTTGAAAAGTAAAATGTTTTAATTTTGATAAAGTTCAATTTAATATTTTAAAAAATTTTATAGTTTCAGTCTTTTGTGTCCTGCTTAAGAAGGCTTTGCAGGTAACTATGATTTCTCACCTGTATTTTCTTTTAGAAGTGATATAGTTTTAGATCTTGCATTTGGGTCTAGGATCCATTTGGGGTTAATTTCTGTAAGTTGTGTGAGGTAACAGCTGAGGGTTTTTTGTTTGTTTTTGTTTTTTATTTATTTGTTTTGCATGTGAACATCATTGTTCCAGCAACATTTGTTGAAAAGATTATCCTTCCATTTAATTACTTTGGTACCTTTGTCAAAAATCAGTTGACTCCAGGGAATGAAAGTAACATGCAAAAATGAGAGTAGTTATGCAGGGGGTAGGATTATAAGTATTTTTGTCTTTTGGAAAAAAATTTTAAAAATGACTGTTACATCTTTTTCATAATAGAAATAACTAATTTCTAAAAAAAAAGAATCAATTGACTCTATATACATGGATGCTCTATTATGTACCTGTGACCTATATGCTTGTCTTTAAGCCAAAACCACATTGTTTTGATTAATGCATCTTTATAATGTCTTGAAATCATGTAGTGCAAGCCCCTCTAACTTTGTTCTTTTTCAGAAGTGTTTTGGCTATTTACAGTTGTTTGAATTTCCATATAAAGTTTAGAATCAACTTGTCACTTTCTATTTTAAACGCCTGCTGGGGCATTGATTGGGATTACCCTGTATCTATAGGAGCATGATATGTCTCTATTTATTTAAACATTCTTGAATTTATCTCAGCCATGTTTTGTAGTTTTAGTCTATGGCTCTTTGACATCTTTTGTCAAATTTATCCTTAAGTATTTCATATTTTTGATACCTTTATAAATGGTCTATATTTTAAAATTTCACTTTCTAATTCTTGATTGCTAGTATATGGAAATGTGATTGATTTATGTATATTGAATTTGTCGTGAAGCCATACTAATCTCACTTATTAGTTTTAATAGCCTTTTTGTAGATTCCTTAGGATTTTCTATCTAGCTGATCATATCACCTGTGTATAAAGATGATTTCACTTCCTTACCAATATGTATCCAAACACAGTTTTAACCAGCAGTGTGCAAGTTAGATGTGTTATATAATGTCTCTTAAATCCCAGTTTCCTCACCAAATATGGAGATCATAATACCTGCTCATAGGGTTATTGTAAGGATTAAAAGAGATAACATAGATAATCTTACTAGTACAGGACCTGGCAGATATATATCCCCTAAATGTTCATCTTTAGGGCCCTCCTCCTAGTCAACATCCTTAGTAAGGGATGTTCTCCAAACATTAATTTCCTTTTTTAACATCTATCATCAATGAAACTTAAAAAACATTATATTGTCAGGCTGTTTTGGGGGTGACATGTTTTCTGACTATACTAATTGATGAAGTTGGACTTCTTTTTGTTGTAAATTTACCATTTTAAAGCCTTTTCCTGGGCCTTCTTCAACTTGATGCTGTTGTCCCTGAGATGTGATGACCAGACCTGTATACAATATCCCAGGTGAAGACAAACCATGAAGAAGAAATTTGGGGCAGGGTGACATGAAGGAGTGAGAGAAAGGAACATCTCATTATTTTTTCTATTCCTAACATGCTTTGACCAATAATTATTTTGGCTGAAACAGCAAATTAGCCTGGTGTCTTTAGTAAATAGTCTACAGTGACTTCCAGATCTCCTGTCCTATTCAGAGCTGATAGCTTGGAGCCCATATTCCCAGAGACAGAACCCTATACTACAAAAAAAGGCAAAAAAGTATTAATTACCTTATGTTTGTCCCTTTTGAGACTGCAGCTGGAGTAGCTGGGAGGTCTCTTGGTCTCTCAGCACACAAATATAAGTAGCCAGGGTCAGACAAGAATCTCCTTGGAAGTGTCCAACCACCTCATTCATTGCATACCCATCTCTGTCCCTCTGAAAGAGCACTCCCTGGAAATAGATGAATATTTATAGCACTACCTTCAATTCTCCCCGCCTACCTTTAACTTGCAGTGGGCTTGAACTCTATTTACATGACCAATGCAGAGCAAAATAAGAATTGTGGTTTGGAAAAATAGAGATAAGATGCCCGTACCAGATTGTCCTCTTTATGTTAACCCCCTGTTATCATCCTCATCTAAATTAGAACCTGAAGATGTAGAATGAAGGAAATTTTGTAGCTGAACTTGGTATTGTTTGGTGAGCCTTGTGTCAGAGAAGAGAACGTACCCCAGTGATCTCAGATTAACTCTAATAGTTGGAGGGATGGGGGGGTTGGGGAGGGATAAGGGAAGGAGGATCGTGGTTAGGCATAAGTTCAATTTGAGACTCTTGTGGGGAGGATGAGAGGAATCCTAGCAGCCTGTCTATTTAAATTGCCCCCGGTGGTTCTGTGCATACATAGGTAAGCCCCTATCTATCTTCTAACTTATTTTCCCCCAAACTGCCTATGCATTCAGTAAACCATAGTTTGCCATCTCTTATGTATAGGGCTCCCATTTCTGAAACCTAGGTGATTTCCTTCTCTGACTGTTTTGTTTGTTCTTTTTTGGGGGGGTTGTTTTGGGTTTGGCAAAGAGACTGAGATGATCATTCATCTCAAGTATAGAATTAGAAATGGAGAACATGAATGGTCTCTGACTTCAGGGAACATTACCCCATCCCACTCCACCATCACTGTATTATTCATGTAAAGCAAAATACCCCACAGTACAGTTGAAATTGTTACTTACATGATCTGTTACCTTGGGCAGGTTACTACCATTCTTTTTTATATTTTATATTTTTGGATTTTTTTAGTTCATATTTTAACATTCCTTTTTATTTTTTACTGAAGTATAGTTGATTTACAATGTTGTGTTAGTTTCTGTACAGAATGGTGTACAGCATAGTGATTCAGCTATATATACATATACATATATATATGTATATATGTATTCTTTTTCATTATAGGCTTTTACAAGGTATTGAATATAGTTTCCTGTGCTATACAGTAGGTCCTTGTTGTTTATTCCATATATAGTAGTTTGTATCTGCTAATCCCAAACTCCTAATTTATCCCTCCCCTAGAGATTATTATACCAAGTGAAGTAAGTCAGAGAAAGACAAATACATATCACTTACATGTGGAATCTTAAAAAATGACACAAATAAAGTTATTTACAAAGCAGAATAAGACTCACAGACATAGAAGACAAACTTATGATTACTTCCATTCTTTAGACTTTATTTCCCCCATCTGTAAAGTGAAGAATTAAAACTAAGGACATTAAGGACCCCATTGGCCTTAAGAATTCTGATCCCAACCTTTGTTTTCCCTTTGTGAGTGTGATATGGGGCTTGAGAAATTATTTAAAATGATGATAATCATGGTTTATTTTCAGATGAAAAAAATTAACTACCCATTTGAATGTTAAATCTGTTGGGAGTTTTGGCTTTTCAGGCAATCAAGTAAAACTCTTAAAATAGAAAATATCCAGCTGTATGTTCTTAAAAAGAGATCAAGTGAGTTAGGGATGAAATCGCTGGATCTATTTGGGGTCAACACTTTAATATTTGTCTCTATAGTCGTAGTTTGTATTAATATGAAACTCTCTGAGGACACAGACTCCTGGGCTGCCACTAACCTGCATGGTTCTTTTATGTCAATTACAAAAAAAAAAAAATCTCCTTTCTTCAGGGCCATTGAGCCCTGTGTAGAGGCACCAGGCTTGGCAAGTGAAGCCTGGGTTCCCATTTATTTCCTCAGTCTGGGGACCTTATTCAGTGCTTAGATACTATGTGATTTCAATAATAGCACTTTTCATAATGTCCTTTTTAGACAGGACTCAATTTTGCTTGTTTTTCTAGCTCTTTAAATCTGAGTTTGCCAATCAGGTCTCATCGCTACTGTCACTGACTCACTTTCAGCTGCAGCATCCTTTGAGGTCACAATGGCATCTTTGTTTCTTCATCTTTATTTTCTTACCCTCTGCTTGGTATACCATATTGTTGATTCTGGGTCCCATGATCTCTGCCTAATTTTTGGTTGACTTTTTAAAATTATCTTATTCATTTAGGTAGCTAAAAGTCTCTCACCTGTATGCCCAGAGAATTCAGTGTCTGTTTTCCCACCCTTGGTATACACAGGGCTGACTCGGTACTCCTTTGTATACCTCCTTACCCAAGAGATTTATTACTGAACAATACGAAGAGGTCCTCACCCATGTGCCAAACACCATACTGGGAGCTCCACCGCTATGCCTCTGGCCTCCGGAGGTGTTTTCCCTTCACAAGATGCTGCCACTGCTTGCTATGAGTTTGGAAGACTCCCAAAGACCATCAATTGCCTCATCCTTCTTCCAGTCTTTCCAGCAGGGAGGGAACATTATACTACTTTCCTATCTTGGGCCCTAATCCCAGGTATCATCTCCCTCTGACCTCTCTTAAGAGCAGGGTGTGGTTTGCCTTAATTACATGGAGGTGGTGATGGTGATGATGGTGACCCGGTGAATCCCTAGGGCAGAAAAGAGGAACCAGAGGTAGCAATCCAGGACAGGAGTGTTGTGGGAATGTCGTGGCCTCCCTCTTCTTCTTCATGTATGTTCCATATTCTCTGATTCCAGCATAGAAATATCTGTACCTAATTCCTGTCCAGGGACAGTCCAGGTAGCTGGGGATGCAGACAAGTTTCCATTAACCATTTCTTGGCCTGGAATACTGAGGGAGACATCCCAGAGTTGCACATACTTGCCTTTGGTTTACCCTCCACGGACTATTTGCTTCATGTTTAGGTCAGTGAGTGCAATATCAACAGTATTATGTTAATTATTTGTATCAGTTAGCTTGTGAGCTCTTACAAAGCTAGAGCTGGCTTTTCCAAAAGCTGGTTACCCCAAATAGTTAAACCATCAACTTTGACTTCTTTCTATATTATCTCTTAAAACCATCAACTGTTTCTTTTCTCTATTGCCTTTCTTTTTTCTCTTTGGGGGGGAGGTAATTAGGTTTATTTATTTATTTGTCTATTTTAAGGGAGGTACTGGGGATTGAACCCAGAAACTCGTGCATGCAAAGTACACACTTTATCACTGAGCTATACCCCCTCCTCTGGCTCTTGCCTTTAAAGCTTCTGTTTATACGCATTAGAGAACATGGACTCTGAAGTCCATCAGGCCTGAATTCAGGTCTACCTGTGCAAACTTTGCCTTCTGTAAAATAAGACTACCATCCATCTCATAGAAGACTTGTGAGAATTCGGTATGGCTGTGCTCAATTCCAGCACACAGTCCATCATGGAAATAATTCTGTGGTCATGATTATTAATGGCCTAAAATTGGAAATAGTTACCATAATTATCTTCTAAGGAAGCATTTATAATACCTAAAACTTACATTGTGGTAACTGACAGATGCTGTTTGAGAGCTTCCTGTTGCTTCACTCATTTAATTCTCACAGCAATCTTTTGAATATTAGTGAATATGTCCATTTCATGGAGGAGGAAATTGGGGCACATGGAAGTTAAGTAAAGTGTCCGAGGTCACTCAGCTGGAAAGCCGTGGAGCCAGCTTTGTGATCTCAGGCTGGCAACTCCAGACCCCATGTTCTTAACCATTCAGCCCTAGTAAATCAATTTGATCATGATTACTTTTAAGTATGGCCTTTAAAACTATTTTTTAGCTGATGAACAGTTACTGAGGACCTCCTGGATGATTGACGTTGAGACAAAGCAAGGGAAAAATGTTAAGTTCCTACTTTTAAACCATCTTACCATCCAAGAAGGGAGGTGGGCAAATACCCATGAGAGAGGCATAAAAGACAGCTTGGAAAGAGTAAATAAATCTGTCAATTAATTACAGCTGTCAACAATTCACTTTCCCTTGACAGCTTTAGGGCCTCCTAGGCCAGTGCATCTCAAACATTACTGTGCATACAAATCACCTGGGGAATATTCTTAAATGCAGACTTTAATTCAATAGATCTGGCTGGAGCCAGAGAAGCTGCCTGTCTTAAAACAAAACAAAACAAAACAAAACAAAACAAAAAAACCTCCCAGGTGAGAGACTGATCCAGACTGATGAGACTGATCCAGAGACCACACTCTGAGTAGAAGGGTATGACACACTGAGGGTCTACTATGTAATACAGTGCTTTCTAGTGAAGCAAAGACACGGTGAAGACTTTTAAGCTAACTATATGGGGACTCGGATGATAGTTGGAGGATGTGATAGAACTAATTTAAACATCGCTGTGATATGCAAAGCGTACTTGGGAATCTGTGTGATTCTGAGCAAAACATTAATATGGCCAGAAAGGTGATTTTTGGTGCTTTGCAGAGTATGGATAGAGGGGACCAGAGACTGGAGGGGATCTAGCTCAGAGACTGGTGTGGAAATTCAGGCAGTAAGAGGGTAAAGGCCTGGAATGTGATTATGGCCGTGGAAATAGGCAGGAAGAGACAGTGATTGGCCTCAAGAGACAGTGGCTCCAAGAGAGACTGATTTCCGCCAACCGTCAAAAAAATCAGCACACTTAGGACCACCTCAATAATAGCTTAAAAGTGAATAGTACTCAAATGTTGGAAAGATCACTTCCACATCCATTATCTCATTTTATCAACACAGCAACTATGGGAGATTAGTAGCTACTTTCCCCCTGATTTTACAAATGAAATGGAGATAATGTAGCAGCAGCTTCAACCACATCTGAGAGAAGGCAAAGCTAATTGCAAGGGAAAAGACATTGTGAAATGGTCACAGTTATTCATCTCGTTTTTATAAATTGATTTTTTTCTTATTAACATAATAATAGATTCTGATTATAAAAGTAATATATGTTTGAGATCATATTACATGGCTCTACTGTTTGTATCTTTCCCTCAAATTCTTCCATTTAACATCTTATGGCTCTTTTTCCTTGTCATTAGAAATTATTTGAAAACTTAATTTTAGATGACTGCATAATAATAGCCCCATGGGGATGCATTATAATTTAATTTACGACTTCCATTTAGGTTTCTAGCTTTTTGCTATTATAAATAACATTGTGGAGAACATCTTTGTACATATATCTTGGTCCAAGCATCTGATAATTGACTTAAAGACGTATCAACTCTTTGAGAAGTCATCTACTGATTTACAACTGGCTGATTTAATGCTTGATAAAAGATTGGGTCAGCCTAGGACTGGAGGAGGTTCCCCATGCATCTCTTATTGTCTCAGATTACATAGTGAACTCCTGCTGGGCGGCCAGGTTCAGGAAGTTATATCTTGGAAAATTCTGCTGCGTTGTGGTATCATCACTGATCTTGGGTCTCCTCATGAGGGTCCATCAGCAACAGGTATGACTACTTATTGGGCTCTGGGCTGGGGTTGGAGTGAGATGGTGGGGAGAAACGAAAGAGAAGGGCTAGTTCCTTCGGGCAAGGGGCTTATCAGCTCTTTGGGGATAGACCCATGTGGGATAATTAAGGAGCAGATCAAATCAAAACACAAGTTTCTGTAGCTTGAAAGCCTGTAGAGGAAAGCAGATATGCTAATGCTGTGACTGGTTGGTTCTATTTTCTTCTTTTTGCTAATCTCTATTTTCTGTGGTATCTATACGAAAGAGGTAAGGAAGCAGTGTCATAGGGATCTGGAAGCTGAGTTAAACTGAAATTCTGTCATTTGTTTCTTGTGTTACGTTGGGCAAGGTATTGAACCTCTCCAATCCTAATTTTTCATCTGTGGATTATGGATAATAATAATATTAATATGCAGATTTTCTTATTTATTTAACAGAAGTACTAGGGATTGAACTGAGGACCTTGTGTATGCTAGGCATGCACTGTACCACTGAGCTATACCCTTCCCACCTATATGTGATTTTCTGATGTGCAGAAACCATCTAATCCCCATCTGGCACACAGTAATACTTATTACTAGATAACAAGTACAATCTATATTATTATTAATGTTATTAGATATTATTTAAATAAAAGGATAAAATATATGTAATTATATATGTATATGCATATATATTCCTACCTATCCTGTTCTTTTGAAATATAACTGTCTGTATATGTACACACACGTATATACATTTATAGTTATATTTAAAAGAATAAAATAGGAATTTAAAGAAGTCTAGAAATCCAATTATTTAAAATTGAAGTATAGTTGATTTACAATGTTGTGTTAGTTTCTGGTGTACAGCAAAGTGATTCAGTTTTACATATATATATATATTTCATACTCTTTTCCATTATGGTTTATTACATGGCATTGAATATAGTTCCCTGTGCTATACAATAGGACCTTTTTGTTTATCTATTTTATATATAGTAGTTAGTATCTGCAAATCCTGAACTCCTAATTTATCCCCACACTTCCCCTAGAAATCCAGTTGTGATTGGTACCACTTCAGGCAAGAAGCTTTTCTCTGGTACCACTTCAGGCAAGAAGCTTTTCTCTGGCACTAAACTACCAAGGCCAAGTTGCTGCTGCCTCCCCCTCCTGCCACCACCGATGCTTGGGCCTTGGTTCCTTGGCTGTGCAGCACTAGCACTATTCCACAGAATGTATTGAAAGCCTACAAGTTGTAGAGCCACAGACATTGGGGTTCAAAGCCTGACATTCTCTTTCCTAGCCAGGTTCCCGTGAGTAGTTTCTGTGAAGCAACCCGCGGGGTCTCTGTTTCCTCATTTGTCAAATGACAATTATTCTTAGGTCACAGGATTGTCAGAAGGAGAATTAAATTAAAGAATAAAACAACACATTTCTTCTGTATAGCACAGGGAACTATATTCACTATCTTGTAGTAACCTATAATGAAAAAGAATATGAAAAGGAATATATGTATGTACATGAATGACTGAAACATTTTGCTGTACACCAGAAATTGACATAACGTTGCAAACTGACTATAGTTCAATTAAAAAAAAAGAGCTAATGAGGGTTAAAAATGAAGTTCTTAACAGTTTTTTAAAAGTATTTTCTTGGAATAAGCCAAAAGTCTATAGGTTGTCCTTAAGTGGCTCTTAACTGTTTTCTAACATTAAATCTTACCTTAAAGTTAACCTCTGTACAGCATATAGATTATTAAAAAAAAAGGAATAATGCCAATCTGATTGGGTTTGGTCCATGACTGACTGCAAATTCTTTTATTTCCCTTTCTTTCCCCATTGGAATTTCTGCCTGGCATTTGCAACACCACACCCTCTCCACCTCTTCTCCTAGCCTGGACTCAGTACCACTTCCCTCACATCTCACACCCTTACCAGACTTTGGCTCCTAACAGTATCTCCTTTTACTTGTCACCCGAGTCAGATGTTGGTCTCATAATATAAGTAAGTAAAAATGTCCTTTTTACCAGCTATTCAGACTTTTGCTTCCCAGACTATTTCTTACCTTCCCTTGTTAGCAGGCTATTTATTTCTCTTTACCTGTCTCAGAGTTGCCCCACCTCCAGGTCAGTTGAGGTGGGGGGGGTCCTCTATTATCCAAGACACATATTTTTTCCAGCTTTGGAGTTCTTGCCCTGGCACTGTTCCTAAAAACCGGACTGTCTACTGGTTAACCCTCCCCGCAGGCCCCACTCTCTGTATGTATACCTAGAATTCTTTTCTCCCGAGTATGATCTTTAATCCACACTGGGCCTGCCTCTGGTCTGGCTTGCTCGGTGCTGATTTTTTTTTTCTTTTTCTTTTTTTTGTGTCTCTGGTCCAACAGGAGTACTGGGAAGCAAGTGAAGAGAAAAAAAAGATTGTTCACATAGGGAGGGTGACTTAAGATGTGAGGGTCAATTTAAGAAATGATTATATGACAAAAGTACATTTTGCCACAGTGTTGTCAAAGAGATCAGCCTTTGTGAGTTTTTTCATTTGTCCCTTGTATAATTTATATGTAGAATCCAGAGCCAACCAGTAGTTTGCCTCCTGGCTAGTTAGCTTGTTTCCTCTGATCAGATCAAAGCTTTAGGATCTTGAGTGTTTGCCTTTATGCCTTGGCTGCTAGGAAGCTCAGAGCCAATTTGAATTTTTAGCTGAAGCATATATCAATGAAAAGTTTTCTTCGTTTTAAATAAAATCATACTCCCTTCTGTTTTTTAAACCTATTTTAATTTTATGATCCTCTGATATAAGAATTTTTATTGTAAGTTCCTTCAAACCTTTTTGGATTTAAGTAGGGCACCTGGTGGGTGAGGATTGTCATCCTTTATTTTTTGCTAGCCTGAGAATTAGGCAAAACTGAGCTACTGTAGAGCACAGGGAACTATATTCAATACTTTGTAATGACCTATAATGAAAAATAATATGAAAAGGAATATATATATGTATAAATGAATCACTATGCTGTAAAAAGATAAAATTTAAAAAATTAGCACATAAGACAAAAATCATGAATTATTGGAAATTCCACTTGAAAATCTCTTGTATTGTAATAAAGCATCTATGTATAGAACTCTATACAGTAATTATTTTAAAAAATTTTTTTATAATTTGGTTGATTTACAATGTGTTAATTTCTGGTGTACAGCAAAGTGATTCAGTTTTACATATATATAAATTTTTTTCATATTCTTTTCCATTATGGTTTATTACATGGTATTGAATATAGTTCCCTGTGCTATACAATAGGACCTTGTTGTTTATCTATTTTATATATAGTAGTTTGTATCTGTTAATTCCAAGCTCCTAATTTATCCCTCCCCTACTCTCTTTCCCCTATGGTAACCATAAGTTTGTTTTCTATGTCTATGAGTCTGTTTCTGTTTTGTAAATAAGTTCATTTGTATATTTTAGATTACATATATAAATGATATCATATGGTATTTGTCTTTCTCTTTCTGACTGACTTCACATAGTATGATAATCTCTAGGAATATCCATGTTGCTGCAAATGGCATTATTTCATTTTTATGGCTGAGTAATATTCCACTGTATACTTATATCACATCTTCTTTAACCAGTCATTGTTGATGGACATTTACGTTGTTTCCATGTCTTGGCTATTGTAAATAGTGCTGCTATGAACATTGGGGTGCTTGTATCTTTTCGAATTAGTTTCCTCCATATAGATGCCCAGGAGTGAGATTGCTGGTTCATATGGTAAGTCTATTTTTAGTTTTTTTAAGGAAACTCCATATTATTTTCCATAGTGGTTACATCAGGTCACAAGGAACTGAATCCTCCTGCCAACAGTCACATGAGCTTGGAAGTAGATCCATTTCCAATTGAGCCTCAGATGAGACCCTAGCCCTGACTAACACCTTGATTAAAGCCTTGCAAACAACCCAGCTTAGCCATGCCTGGACCCTGACCCACAGAAACTGAGAGGTAATAAAAGTGTGTTGTGTCAAGCCAAAAAAAAAAAAAAAAAAAAAGGAACAAATGAAAGTGTTTATGCAGTTGTCTGGATAATTAAACCATTTTACGTCTAAGATGACCATCGCATTTCTAGTGGTGAATAGGGGAATCTCTGGAGAATTCTCGAGGTTTTGTTTGTTGGATTTGTTCCATTTTGTTTTCATATTAAACCTCTACCTTAATCCAAGTTAATAGAATTGCAATTGTGAAAATTTATGTTGTATGTAAAGCACTTAGTCCAGTTTCTGCCACCACCAGTAAGGATTTAATAAAATGTTAGCTGCTATTTTCCTTAGTAGTGATAATAATAGTAATGCTAGTAAGATATGTGACATCACCCAACACGGCCTGGTACATAGTCATTGGTCAGTAATGTTGGCTGGTTTGGGGTAGTTGAATCCATATATTTACTATTCTTTTAAAGTGTAGTGAAGAAGGATTTGGCCACCTGCTTCCTGTCTTTCCAAGTTTCCTGTTGTGGCCCCTTGGCCATGGGTCACCTTTCATCCTGAAGTTTGTTGTCAAGTAATTCTGAAGACCAGGAGTCTACCTTATTCATCTTTGTACTCTAACAGTTCCTGGCACATGATAGGTACTTAGGGAAGGAATAGATGGGTAGAGGAAGCAAGGGTTTAACTCACACAAGGACTCTCCTTGCCTTTGTGAGATTTTAGGGACCAGGCTTCAGTCTGGGCTATTGCTGCTTTCCCTGGGCTTTTGGCATCAGGCTCTGATGGGTCTATATATTCTTGAAACCTTGCTCTGAGCTGGAAACAGTTATACGCTTAATGGGGTCTCTGTGGCCTACATATTCAAAAATATAAATTCTGGCTTTGGTACACAGCATTTCAAGGGAGAAATAGCCCTTGAGAAGGAAGGTGCCAGGGCAGTAAATAAGAGCTTGAGATTTAGAGCCAAGAGAAACCTTAGTTCAAATCCTAGTTTTGTCACTTCTGGGTATGTGATCTTGGGAAGTCCTTTAAACATTCTGAGCCTCAGTCACCTCTCCTCATCTGTAAGATAGGGGGCAATATTACCCCTGGTGTTGTTATGAGGGTTAAAATATGATGTGTGTTTGAAGCTGTGGTTACATAATAGTTGCTCAATAAATGGTAGCTACTATTGTTATTGCATATCATATCTTCTCTCCTATTCAGCATGAATATAGCTTTGTTTTCCATGTCATCAAAAGCAATCCTGTTTGTTGTTTCAATATTAACTAAGAAGATACCTAAACGTTTAAAGAAGAAAATGAAGATTACCTACATTCCTACTACCTAGAGATAACCAGCATTGATAATTAGGTGTCTGTATATCCCACATTTGATTTTTCTGTTTATACACACACATATTAAAAGTGAGGTCATAGAGTATGTATTGCTTTGTAACCAACTTTTGTAATACCTAATTATATAACATTGTAGAACTCTTTCCAGATCTAGATAATAATTTTAATGGCTTTACAGCATCACACTTTATGACTATATTAATACTATAAATATTTTCACCAGTACCATGTTGATTTAAATCATGCCTTCTGTTTTGCTGTTATAAGCAGTGCTACAGTGGCTACTATTTGTGTACATCTATCTTCACACGCTTGTCTAATTATTTTATTAAGAGATATTCATAGAAGAAGCAGAATTGCTAGGTCAGACGGAATATGCTTTACATATCATCCCCTTCATTAAGTACAGCACATACTAGATTAATTTGTATTAAATGGAATAAAGAATGTGAGGAAGCTTTGGAAACTGCCCAACACTGTATGAGTTATTGCATTGCAATCGTTATTGCTGAAGACGTGGCAAACTGATGACCTTCAAGACTAGGAGAGGGGAGAAGGCTTGATTTCTCCCTGATTCACAGGAAATACACCTATCTGAACATGCATGCAAAAGTGGGTGGTTACTGTCTATCTGAAAGGATCTATATCTTTACTCCCACCCCCAAACTCCAAAGATGAAGAAAGACTCTTGTCATCTTGAAGTGAAACCATTGCTTTTAAATATGGCCCTTTCAGCCAAGTGTTGATGATACAGGAAAAGAAAATGTGGGGTGAGAGGATGGCCGAGTCCCAGGCATCCTTGGGATGTGCCCCACCAAGTGTGGATCCTTGGCTTTGCACAGGGAAGAATTCAAGAACAAGCCACAGTTAAGTAAAGGTAGATTTATTTAGAGAGATACATACTCCATAGACAGAGAGCAGGCTGTCTCAGAAGGCAAGAGAAAGGCCATGAGGTGTTGGGGTTGGGTGCTTAGTAAAAGTAGATACACACTCCATAGACACAGTGTGATCCATCTCACTCTGAAGGGAGAGCGGCCACGAGGTGCGGGGTTGCTAGTTTTTATGGGCTCAGTAACTTCATATGCTAACAGGTGGGAGGATTATTCCAACTACTCTGGGAAAGGGGCTGGGATTCCCAGGAATTGGGCTATCACCCACTTTTTGACCTTTTATGGCCAGCCTTGGAACTGTCATGGCACCTATAAGAGTGTCATTTACCATGCTAGTAGATTACAATGAGCATATAATGAAGCTCAAGGTCTACTGGAAGTCAAATCTCCTGCCCTCTTGGGCCTCAAGGCCTGCTGGGAGTTGAATCTTCCACCATCTTGGTGCTAGTTGCTGTGTCATTCTTTGAATGGCTGTGTCCTGCCCCCTTCCTTCCTGTCTCATTGAAACCCATTCTTTGTCAGCCTTTAATTTCTAGTAAACTCTTGAATAGAGAAGGTCTCCTAAGCTGCTTCTGCCCTGAGTTGTTCTACTACACTCTTGAGAACCAAGCCTGAGGGTCTGGCTACTTTATTTGTGTGTCTGGGAATGGGTGGGTGGGTAGGAAGTGGGTTGGGGAAAAATTTTTTTTAAAGGCCAGACAGGTCGGTCAGTGCCCAGCTTAAGGATTCCATGGTCACACCTTCAGTGGAGGGACTTAACTTTCCAGCGAGCCTGACATTCCGCAGAGCTCAGGCCCGCCTAGATACACTCACTCACCCACCCACTCCTCTGGCTTCCTGTTTTTCTAGGAGCCAGAGTGCCTCTTGAGTGTAACTCTAGTGTAAGCATTGTTGAGTAGGGGGAAGTGTGTGTTGAGAAGTCTTGAATCTGGATCTCCTCATCTCACAACCTGAATTCTCTCTGACTTCAAAGGCTGGGCACTCATCCAGGAATGATGCTCTTGGCCCCTGCTAGAAGGTGGGGCCAGGTGTGGGAATGCAAACAGACGTTGGGGGCCTGTAGGAGGGTAGAAGGCAGCAGGAGAGTATATGACCGTGGAGGGGTGCAGATGCCTGTGTGTTTGGCCGGGCTCCACCTTATAAAGGGTGCTTCTTGCGGGAATGTTTTCAGTGATGCCTGTCAGAGATCTTGGGCTCTTTGAACCTCGAAGTCTGAATGGGGTGATGTTTGCCATAAGCACTAATGAGCATGGAAATGATTTTTTCTGGGCCCTTGACTATATTACTCTTTTTTTTTTAAATGTCCTTTTTTATTGAAGTGTAGTCAGTTTACAATGTAGTGTCAATTTCTAGTGTACAGCATAATAGTTCAGTCATATGTATACGTACATATATTCCTTTTCATATTCTTTTTCATTATAGGTTACTGCAAGATACTGAATACAGTTTCCTTTGCTGTACAGAAGAAATTTGTTTATCTATTTTACATATAGTAATGTGTATCTGCAAATCCCAAACTCCCAGTTTATCTTTTCCTACCCACTTTCCATCCCCTTCCCTCCCTGGTGACCATAAGTTTGTTTTCTATGTCTGTGAGTCTGTTTCTGTTTTGTAAATAACTTCATTTGTCTGCTTTTGAGATTCCACGTATAAGTGATATTACTCTTAAATCACTGGCATACTGATGGGCCTTACTGATCCTCAAACTGTTTCCTGTTCTGTCAATAGATCCATTCCCTCCAACCCTAGCAACTCAGTTGGCACTGCTGGCTTTGTGTATGTTGCTGCCTTGAAAAGCGGCTCTCTAGGTATTTTGGACTCATTCATCCTCCTTTCTCCCCAGGTCTCCAGCTCGCCGAGCTGTGAAATTTCACCACCCCTCTCCTGTCTGTTTACTTTCCTTTCTGACTCTGTAAGCAGCACTGTGTACATATCTTTTCATGTGTTCACATGCATTTCTGGGTATGCCTGCTTGGTTCCCTGAGGCTATTGGTAAATCTGCATGGATGTGGGTAAGCCTTTTTGTGACTAAGGGGATCTCATCTGTGTGGGCTCCATCAGGAACCTTGATGGTGTGTGCAGTGGAGACAGGAACTGGAGACAGGAGAGGTATATCACTGGGGCGGGCAGCGGAGAGGAATCGACCCTTCTTCGGGGCAAGCAGGCTTGAGCCTTTCATTGAATTATGAGTCTGGAAAACAGGGAATTTATCTCCCACTGTTGGGCAAACCTGGAAGATTACACTGACTCTGGAAGAGAATATCTTCATTTTTCTCCAGAGCTTGTGGGGTCCACTTGGATGATGAATGTGAATTCTAGATTCAAAAGGCCTCCCCTGTTTAGGAGAATGTAGGGTTAGAGATACGCCAGTGGGTTTAAGACAAGTGACAGTTTTATTTATTTATTTTTTGTATGGGGGAGGTGACCAGGCTTATTTATTTATTTACTGATGGAGGTGCTGGGGATTGAACCAAGGATCTCGTGCATGCTAGGGAGGCGCTCTACCACTGAGCTATACATTCCCCTCCTTTAAGTGAAGGTTTTAAATGGTTCTTATGCTCCTCATCCCCTCTAGACTCAGCCCTTTGAAAGTACAGTCTTCCTTATTTTTGCATTTCCTCTCTGGGCCTTGTGTGACCCAGACACTTAATCAACAGTGAATGGATTATTAAAGCAGAAGGATAGACGACTAAACTTCCTGAGACTGTCGATGGCCCTGTAGAGTCCCACATGACTCCCTAGGAAGGAAGGCTTGAGCCGGGGAGGTCTTGTTTCCAGAACTGGCCTTAGACTAGAGTCCCGCCCTCCCCCCTCATGAAGTAATTGGCAGAATGGCTAGAACAAGTGAATGATTGTACCGTAATTAGTTTATGACCGGAGGGCATGCCAGTTTGTAGCCCTGCCAGTCTGCTAGCTGCCACCAGCCCAGATAGGCCTCATAAAAGTGCAAGCAACAAAGCTATGATCCTATTTCCTGGGCCTGCTGGGCCTAATGACTCAGGCCTATGAACTGAGAGTAACCAAGCTAGTATGTTAACATTTCCTGAACGCTGACCTTTTACATTTTCATTTTATGCAAAAGTAACCTTTATTTCTTACAGTTGTTAATCCTTGCTTGGACTTAATTGTAATATGCCTCCCTCCCTCCCTCCCTCCCTCTCTCTTGCCCTCCCTTTCTTCTTTCATTTCTCTCTCTTTATTTTTGGAAGTGGACAGGCTGCATCATGAGGTTAGGGCAGGACAGAGCATCTGGCCTATTGTGTGACAGTAATAGAGATCACTTTCTGCTGATACGCTTAAGAAATGGTTCAGTCCATATCTCCTGCAGGCCTCACCCTCCCGGCCCACTGCTGGTATGATTGTTGTCTAAATAGTCTCCTCTGGTGTCCTAAGAGTTCAAAAAAAAAAAAAAAAAAGCCAGCTTTGGTAATGAGAAATCTATCAACCTGTCAACCTAATTCATATAAATGTGTCCCAGAGCGTCAGAGCCAGACGTCATCATATCTGGATTCTGAAAGGGTGTGCTGATTCTGTGGTTCCATAAGCTCTTCTTTCCTTTCCTGCCTGTCGACCTGCATTGCATTTTTATTTCCGATGCATTTTTATTTCAGACACTCAACATATGGGAATCTTTGGATCCATTCAAGTCAAATTAAGAGTGTACATGGTATTTGCTGCTGGCCAAAACGCCCAGCACCTCAGGTTCAGAGGTAGAGAAAAAAAGTTTCCAGATTTACTAATACAGCTTTTACATATAAGAAATAAAGCAATTTTCAGAATGACCAGACTTGAGGAATGGCCCCCACTCAGCAAGTTCTTAAACTATTAGGATGATTGTTTCTATCACACAGGCAGAATTAACACCCCTAGTCCAATCCAGGGAACAGACATAAGGTGGGAAATTCTTCACTTTTTTTTTTAGCTTCTTGTCATCACAGCCAAATTTTCACAAATTCAGTTTCTTCAGAGTGTTTTGTTGGTTGTACTGCTCAAAATGAAAATATCATTCTCTTTTAACATGGCCAGCAATCACTTCTCCCACCCCAAACGTTCTCTTTTCTGTTTATTTGGAATTGTCTTTAATGTGTCTACTGACTTCTTTGGTAGGACCGGTGTCTAATATGTTCACAAAAGGGCTCTAATATGTTTATGTTAGGGTACTGTGTTTGGTCTCTGCATTGATTTCAGATTTGAAGGCTAATCATGTTTGGCCTTATATAAAACCTATAACTCACAGAGAACCGGCATTTTTGTTTTTACAGATTAGTTTGAGATTGGGTCCTTGATGTGAAATGTTTGCAATTGGGTCTTTGATGAGAAATATTAGACTGTGATTTTCATATGTTTGTGAATTTCAAGCACATTATCTATTATTTCAAAGCAGTAGTAAGCTATAATAAACCAAAGAAACCTAAATTTAAATAAATGCATTTTAGTTGATAATAGACGTGTGAGCATGACTCTAATAAATGAATTTGCTATTACTTGTCCTCAAGTTTCTCTTTAATCATAACTGACCACATGCATTCTCAAGACTTATAATTTTATAGAGTTTAAGGCGATCTTCCCTCATCAGAGGTGTTTCCATATGAAAATATTTCTAGTATGAATGAGAAGAGTTTTATTCAAAAACATAGTGTTCCTGAAATGCAAACAGTTTTACTAAAGACCTATAATTAAGGCAAAACGGTCTGCAGTAATGCCTCACTTATCCTGAAGCTTAGAATGTGGCCTGGACCCCAGTAATAAGTTTAAAAAAAAAAAAAAAGGCTTTGAGATCTGGAAACAGCTGTCACAAAGCCGATAGTAGAGGGGGAAGAAACCCTCATGCCTTGACTTCAGAGAGACCCACTGATCCTTAATTTAATGGGAACCTGTCATTCCCTCAGAGCAGAACACAAGCAGTAAATAACAATTGGGGGTGGCAGGCTGCATAGGTTTCAGGAGGTAGTTTACCCTAGAAATAGGCACATGATAGTGGAGTGAGTATTTGACAACTGGCCTGGAGAGACCACAAAAGGAAAGACCTGGCGATAGGGAACTGATAGCCTTCTGCACAAAAATATAAGATTGTGGTATTCCATAGCATTGACAGGCCAGATTTTGCTTAGCCATTCTCTTGTTATTGGGAATTTAAGTTATTTAAAAATTTTCACTCTTATAAAAAGTGATACAGTGGATGGGTTCTGTACAAATTGCATTGCATTTCTTCTACTTACAGTTATTGCCTTCTGATACCTTACTAAATGTATAATGACCGGGTCAAAAGGTATGAGCTGTTTTATAGCTGTTGCCTGTTGCCAGATTGTACTCCCAAAAGATTAAACTGTGTAAGTATGCCTGTTTTCTCACAGCTCTTCAGCACTGAATGTCATCATTTCTAGTATTTTTCCTAGCTTAATAGGTATGTATGATCCCTTTGTTTTAATTTCTATTTACTTAATGAAGCTTTATATTTCTTAATGTCCTAATTTGCCATCTATTTCCTTATTCATTTTCTTTGAACACTTATAAAGTATAGTTGACTGACCTTCTATGTTTTTATCCATTCCTTCTATTTCAGATAGTTTGACTTTATATTTGTCACATCTTTTTCCAATTTGCTTGCTTTCATTTTTATGTGTGCTTTATTATATTTCACTATGCAAAAGTGTTCTTTTTCACATTTATGTATTCTGATCCATCCATCCTGTCTCTGATGTTTCTTTCATTTTTCAGTATTCAGAAATTTACCACTCTTCCACAGCTGGGACAAATATGTGATTCTGTCCTCCTTCTCCCCCAGGGTGTTTTTTCTTTTTTGTGTTTAATTCTTGGACCCATCTGGAATTTATTGAAGTGTATGGTATGAGGTATGGATCTAAAGTAAAATCTCCATACTGATATCCAAATGTTTTAGCAATTCAATTTGGCAAATATTTCTTGAACTCCTCTCTGTGCTAAACATTGTGCTAAGTACCACAAGAAAGTTTTTTTTTTTTTTAAATGAGGCAAAGTCCATGCTCTCCAAGTGTTTGATCCTTTGTGGGTGTCTGTCTGTCTCCTGCTCCCCCTCTTTCTCTGAAGAGTGGAAGGGTGGCAGTGCAGTAACAAGGTAGATATTTAAATAATTATAACAAAGCACAAGGAATACTATGATGTAGTTACTATTATAGAGGTTAAAAGCAAGAAGCTGTGGGAATTTAAAGGAGTGAGAGATTCCACCTAAGACAAGGAAAGGCCTTAAGGTGGAGGCAACATTTAAGAATGCCTCAGATGGCAGGATTTCATTCATTTAGGAGAAAAAAATATATATACTGAATATCTATTCTGACACTCTTTGTGCTGGGATGCTAGCAATAGAGATGAACAAGATGTAATCCCTGACCTCAAGGAGCTCTCAGATTAGCAATGCAGGGTACTTCTAAAGGAAACATACTAGGAAGAAGTAGTAGAAAGGGAAACGGATGTGGTTGGAGAAAGTTGCTAGATTAAGACCGGAAAGGAAGATTGGGGCCTTAAATGTCAAGAGGAGGCATTGATTCTTCCTTTGTTTTGACATGGAAAATGTTTAGAGATTTAAACGTTCCATGATCAGAGAGGATTTCTAGGCCAGTCCATTTCATTGGGAAGGCTGTTATCTGTTTGTACTTTTCTCTGAAATGTGGGTAAGGTAAACGTGTGCACTATTTTCATATTTGGGCTCCTTGGCAGGATCTAGTCTACCCTTTACAGTGTCTATCAATATGATTGGCAGGGTCTGTGACATCTTTCATATATTGCAGCTGGTTCCTTTTTGGTACTCCTTCATTCTCTGTTTCAAGTAGTTAGGACCACCTGCCTTTTGCTTAAGTTATTTAGGAGACATTTTAGAATGAGTACATCAAAATGGCTAAAATGAAGTATCTGGTTCTTGAAGGAATAAAATTCATGTGTAAAGAAGATTTGGTTATGAGAAAGCAGCTCCTTCCCACCTTCTGCAGGAAAAATGAGGGGCGAGTATGCCTGAGACCCCAAATTAACTTGAATGTGGCTCCTCACATGAACATACACCTAATTAACCAGAGAAGTGTTTTATTTCTTGTTGTGGCCATGAAGACTACAATGTAGAAATTAAACCATTGGTAAATAGACTTGTCTTGGATTGTTTTCCAGAGACTAAGAAAAGCTTAATCAGAGGATTGAAAATTAGTGGTTTCGGAGCAGAACTTCCAGACTGTGCGAGGAGCTTGACAGACCCTCTTCCCCAGTGAAACAACCACTTAACTGATGAAAATGATCAAAAACGTCCATTTAAAGTCTCTGGAAGTTGACTTAGGGGAATTCAATATATTCCTTTATTCAAGGAAATCTAGTACGTCTCAGTAAGAACAATGAGAGTCTACTTGTCACATCTCCCCCACCCAGCTCCATGCTATGGATACTCTACTCTGGACAGGTGTAGCCAAAACATGGGGCTCCCTTTACCTCCAGCTCCCAGTCATAGGGCAGTGTTTTCACCCCGGGGGAACAGGCTGCCAACATCTCTCTTCTCACACTCTCAGCTTCATGTTGTGGAAACTATTTTGGGCTCACATGGGCAAGAAGACTGGAGTCCTCCCACCCTAGTTCCCATGTGCAGGGCAGAGGTTCCGTGCTGTGAGTGGCAACCAGAGAAGACCACAGGGTACCAGCCTCCCTAAGGTCCTGCTTGTAGGGTGAAGTTTCCATACCAGAAGGGCATGTCAAGAAGGTGGGGGAGCTCCCATTCCCACCTTCCTGCTCTTGCTTGTAGGGTAGATGTATCACTCAGGGAGAATGAAGCCATCACCACACCCTCACTCCAGTAAAATACTACAGAATTTCTGCTTGGGGGTTAGGCTTGACTGGAGGATCAGCAGCTCCAGCTCTGTTAAGGGGCCTGATTTCATTTGGAACAGAGTATGGAGGAACTCATTCTTGAAGATATTGTCAAAATGAACAGAGATCTTTGTGTTGAACAACTAGTAGAAGGCTAATAGTTCCATGAAACTAGGAGCAACAGGTGAAATGGCAGACCAGCCATAATTTTAACAGAACCAGAGAGAGAGGCAGCTAAAAAGAGCCCTGTTGAGATCACACTTATCCTGGGGGTCAGGAAGGCTGTGCACATATGCTATGTTGCATTCCTTCAAAAGCAACCAGAGTGGGCACGAGAGAGGTCCTAGTCACTTCTTGAACGTGGAGCTGACTTAAAAGCATCTCTCAAGCCACACAGAGATCCAACATCAAGTTCTGAAGCTTTACTGGCTCAAGGGGCATAAGCACAACCTCTGACCGATCACTAGCTGAACATTAAGTTACACTGACCCAGGAGCAACTCTAAGGTAGTTAAAAACAACAAACAAACAAGGAGGAAAAACTGAGCAGTAACATAAGAGGTTGCACCATGCAGAGGAATTAGACTTCACATAGATAATTCAGGCAAGCTACCAGACAAGGCCCCTGTTGGTGGTGGTGTTGGGACTAATCAGAATCTAGAGTTGCTACAATATCTTATTTTAAATGCCCAATTTTCAACAAAAAATTTGCAACAGATGCAAAGAAACAGAATAGTGTGACAATTGTACAGGGAAAAAGCAGGCAATAGATACTACCTTTGGTAGGAAGGGACACATGATGTACTTAGCAGGCAAACACAAGCACTTCAAAATAGCTATTATAAATATTTTCAGAGAACTAAGGGATTCAGTTTATAAAATGATGAAAGAAAGATATGATAACAATGAGTCATCAAAGAAAGAATATTAGCAAAGGGATGGAAATTATATTAAAAAAATGAAATGAAAATTCTGGAGTTGAAAAGTACAATAACTGAAAGGAAAAACTCACTAGAAAGGCTCAGCACTAGAATTAGGATGGAAGAATACAGAATAAGTGAACTTGAAAGTAAATAATCAGAAATTATACAATTTGAAGAACAGGAAAAAAATGAAAAAAAAAATGAACAGAGCCCGAGAAACTTGAGACATTATTAAGTGCACCAACAGACACATGATGGGAGTACCAGAAGGAAAGGAGAGGGTGAAAGGGGTAGAAAAAATATTGAAGATATAATGGGTGAAAATTTCCAAACATGATGAAAAACATTAATTGACACCCGCAAAACCCACCAAATCTACACCTATGCATATCATAGTTAAAATATTGGAAGCCAAAGGGAAAATCATGGAAGCAGAAAGAGAAAAAAAAATGACTCATCACATATAAGTGAATCTTAATAAGATCACTAGCTGACTTTTCATTAGAAAAAAAAAATGGAGACTAGAGGCAGATGGATAACATTCAAAGCGCTTAAAGGGGAAAACAAAGTAAGAGTCCTATATCCAGGAAAACTTTCGAAAATGTAGGCAAAATAAAGACATTCCCTGACAAACAAAGATGAAGACAATTTATTGGTAACAGACTTGCCTTATAAGAAATATTAAAAGAAGTTCTTCCAGCAGAAAGGAAGCCACATCACACAGTAATTCAAATCCACTTGAGAAAAACAGGATGCTTGTAAAGATAATTATGTAGTAAATATAAAAAAACAGTATAATTACAGATATATTCTCATCTTTTTTGATTGATTTGAAAAACAATAGCATTAAAATATCTGTATTTGGGGGCTTGTAACACATGGAGATATACTTAACAATGACAGCACAAAGTACAGGGGAGGGAAGGAAGCGATAGTAGAGCAGGAAGGTGACACCAGATAGTGCCTCAAATCCACAGGAAGAAACAAAGAGTATCGTAAGTGGTAAATAAGAAGCTCAATTAAAAAATACTTTATATAGTTTTCCCTTTTTTCCCCTAGTTCATTCATAGATTATTTAAAGCAACAATTATAACACTATTGTTGGTTTTGTGAAGTATATAGATGTAATATATGTGGCATTAATAATACAAGGGAGGACGTAGAGGATGGAGCTATAGTGAAGCAAAATTTTTTATATTTAATGGGATTAAGTTAGTATAAAACTAGAGTATGGTAAGTTATGGTGTATATTGTAATTCTTAGAGCAACAAATAAGAAAATAACTTTAAAAACAGAGTGAAGAATTAAATAAAGGAATTTAAATGGTACATTAGAAAATATCCATTTTCTAGTGGTGGTCTAAACAACAGAAATTTCTTATCTCACAGTTCTGAAGGCTAGAAGTCAAAGATCAAGGTGTCAGCAAATTTGGATCCTCCTGAGACTTCTCTTTGGCTTTCAGTTAGTCCCCTTTTTACTGTCCTCACATGATCTTTCCTCTGTACACATACGTGTGTTTGTTTTCTCCTTTATGTACAAATTTCCTACTCTTATAAGAACACAAGCACATTAGATTAGGGCCCACCTCAATGCCATCATTTTAACCTAATTACCTCTTTTAAAGTCTTTATCTTCAAATTCAGTCACATACTGAGGTACTGGGAGTTAGGGCTTCAACATATGAATTTTGGGTAGACATAATTCATCCTGTAACAATTGACAAAATTTTAAATATATCAGTTGAGAAATAGAAGAATGAAACTACTGATATCGAGAATGATGAAGGAACATCTCTACTGAACTCACAAAAAAGTGAATAAAAATGGTAGGAGAAATCTATTAATATCTGTATGCCAACAGATTCTATAACTTAGATGAAGTGGAAGAATTATTAGATAAAATTGTGAAAACTGCCCAAGAAATAGAAAATCAGAATAGTCTTATAATAAATAAAGAAATTGGATTAGTATGTTAAAATCTTCCCACAAATAAAAGCCCAGGCGTAGACAGCTTCATTGGTAAATTCTGCCAAATATGTAAAGAAGAGTTAATACCAATCCTTCATAAACTCTTTCAGAAAATTGAGGAGGGAACAACTCCAATGTATTCTACAAGTACTGCCTTGATACCAAAGCCAAAGATATCACAAGAGAGGAAAACGAGAGACCAATATCCCTTATATAAAAATCCAGGACAAAATGCAAACTGAATCTAAATCTAACAGCTTATTAAAAGGATTATACATCATGACCAAGTGGGATTTATCCTAGGAATGCAAGGATGGATTAACATCCAAAAATCAGTCAATCTAAAGATTGCATTAGTACAATAAAGTACAGAAAGAACATGATCAATCTATAGGTGCAGAAAAAGCATTTGACAAAAGTCAACACCCATTCATGATAAAAGCCCTCAATAAATTAGAAAGAGAAAGGAACTCCTCAAGCTGATAAAGGGCATCTATGAAAACCCTACAGGTGATATTATATTTAATAGAGAAAGATTGGATGTTTTTCCCTTAACATGAGAACAAGACGAAGATGTCTGCTCTCACCAGTTATATTCAACACTTTACTGGAGGTTCTAGCCAGGGCAACTAGACAAGAAAAAGCAAATCTGTCTTTGATGTGATCTTATATATAGAAAACCCTAAAGAATCCACTAAATACTAGAACTACTAAACAAATTCATCATGTTTGCAGAATACAACATCAACATTAAAAGACATTTGTATTTCTGTACAGTAACAATGAACAATCTGAAAATGGAATTTTAAAAAATTTCCATTTGCAATAGCACCAAAACCCAAAATAATTAGGAATACATTTGACAAAGTGAAACACTTGTACACTGAAAAGTATAAAACATTGATGGAAGCAATCAAATAAGACCTAAGTAAAAAGAAAGACATCCTATGTTCATGAATTAGAAGAACAATATTGTTAAGATGTCAGTACTCACCAAATGGTATACAGATTCAGCACAATCCCTATCAAACTCACAGATGACTTTTTTTTTGTGGGGGGGGGGGGAATGGCAAGCAGATCTTAAAATTTATGTAGAAGTACAAGGAACCCAGAATAACCAAAACAATTTTGAAAAAGGTCAAACTTGGAGGACCTATTTCAAAACTTACTACAGAGCCACCTTAGTCAAGTCAGTGTGGTACTGGCATAAGGACAGACATATAGATTAATGGTGATCTGTTGAGACCCTGGAAATAAAGCCTTAAATTTTTGTTCAATTGAGTTTTTACAGAATTGCTGAGGAAGTTCAAAGGGAAGAAATGATGTTTAGTTAATAGGATTTAGCCAATAGGATTGACTAAAATTGGTATTTAGCCAATAGGCTATCCACATGCAAAATAATGAATTTGGTCCTTGCCTTCATACCATACACAAAGAATTAACTCAAAATGTATAACTCTAATTCTTGTAGGCCTAAGTACAAGAGCTTAACCTATAAAACTCTTTGAAGAAAGCATAGGAATAAGTTTTCATGATCTTTGGTTCCACAAAGATTTTTAGAAATGACAGCACAAGCACAAGTGATAAAAGAAAAATAAAATGATAAACTAGATTTAACCAAAATTAAATTTTTTTCACTTTAAAAGATACCATTGTCAAAGTGAAATATCACCCCAAAGTCTGGGAGAATATACCTATAAATGATATATTTTAAAGTATTTGGATTCAGAATATATGAGGACCTCTCACAACTCAATACTCAAAAGACAAATTACCCATTAAAAAAAGGATAAGAATTTGAATAAGTATTTTTCCAAAGAATATATACAAATGGCCAATAAGCACATGAATAGATACTCAGTATCCTTGCTCATTAGGGAAATGAAAATCAAAACCACCATGAGATAATATTTCTCACTCTTAGAATGTAATAATAATAAAAAGACAGTAACAAGTGTTGGTAAGGATGTGGAGAAATTGGAACTCTCTCATACATTGCTGTTGGGAATGCAGAATGATGCAATTGTTGGGGAAAACTCTTTAGCAGTTCCACAAAATGTTAAACATAGAATTTCCACATGACTTGGCAGTTTTACTCCTAGGTACCTATTTAACTAAGAGAAATGAAAACATATGTTCACAGCAAAACTTGTATATGAATGTTCATAACATCATTATTCACACTTGTCCCGAAGCAGAAAGACCCCAAATGTCTGTAAAATGATGAATGGATAAATAAAATATTGTATATCCATATGGTGGAATATTGTTCAGCAATGAAAAGAAATGAAGCACTGTTACATGCCACCATATGAATGAACTTCCAACACATTATGCTCAATGAAAGAAGGTAGATGTTTAAGGCCAATTTGTATGATTCCATTTATATAGATTATATTAAAAAGCAAATCTATAGAGAGAAAGTAATTGGTGGTTTCCTGAGACTGAGTGTGGGAATGGGGACTGACTGTAAATGGTGCAAGGGTTTTTAGGATGATGGACATATTCTAAAATTAGATGGGGGTGATAGTTGCACAACTCTATAAATATGCTAAAATTCAGGAAATAGTACATTTTAAATGAGAAAATTTTGTCACATGTAAATTATATATCAACAAAGCTGATAAATGCCATGTTTTGAGAAAGTAATAATTGTGATGATTTTATAAAGAATAAATATACTGCAACATCTTTATCCAGTCACCTGTCAATGGACATTTAGGTTGTTTCCATGTTTTGGCTACTGTAAATAGTGCTGCTGTGAACATTGGGGTGCATGTATCTTTTCGTATGCCAGTAATTGATACATTATAACTGACGGTACTTCAATTTTAAAAAATAATAATAATTTTAAAAAAAGAAAATGAGTATTAAAAAAAGAATAAGAGCACAAAATCAAATGATAAAATCCATCCCCAGATAAAGTATAGCTCTCAAATTTCTGTTCCTGATACATTTTCAGGACTTTGTTCCGTTCATCAGTTTCTTCTATGTACCCCTTCTGTCCCCTCCCATGGACCTCTTCCTTTGGATTCTGTGCACCACCTTTTCACTTGCCTTGAGCCTAATTACCCTTCCAGAACTTCCTTCTCCTCCCCAGCATTCTGGTCTGCACTCTCAACTCTTTCCTAAAACCCTTTTCTCCTGAGGGTTTATTTCATTTCCAAATCATGAATGTTTTTTCTCAAACTGCTGGTTCTATTTCTTTGATAAAAAGTGGCAAATCATTTCTCATGGGTTTATGCATTGGACAGATGTTTACTAAGCACCTGCTGTGTTCTTGACCTTGTGACGATACTTATGGTGGCTTAGGTTGCTGATCTTTATATTTGGGAAGCAATAGGAATTTTTAATGTGGCACGTAAATATTGTGTATAGAAGTTCTAAAGAGCTATATTTCATGGCAGGTTTTGTTCAACCTATGTAAAGGCCTCTATGTCAAAATGACAGGTGTGTAATTGCCTTCTCTTAGTCCCTGAATCTTGAGGTTTAAGCCAGTCGTGTGCTGGTAAACTGGATCTCCAGGGAAATTAAAAAAGTAAAACTTGATTTGTGAAATTTGTGATTTCCATGGTGGATATACTCCCACCATAGCCAGTTTCAAGTTATTAACATGATATTATGAAATGCAGAGTTGGGGTAAGCTAGCCAGTTTGAGCCCTCTAGGACAGTCACTTAGTCACAATCCCTTAGTCCTAATCCCACCAAGAACAGCTTTCAGACTGTCCCTGAAATACTACCCAACTTGGTTGGAAGGACTTTGGAAAGAAGAGAACTAATGCTTCGGCTCAGCACTGTGCCCTTTAGGTACTCCTCATAACCCTGTGAGGGAGATACCCATTTTACAGGTGAGTAGAGGAGGCTCAGAGAGTTAAAAGGGTCTGGCCAAAGCCACACAATACACTGCAGAGCTAGAATGTGCACCCTGATCATTTTGATGCCAAATCCCATGCTACATTAATCATACCATGGTACCTCCTCGGGCAAAGCTAGCAGTGGAGATAAGGAGAGAGTGTACTTTTCCAGTGGTAGTGCTCTAGATATTGTTCATCTTCTGAGGATTAGACATGAGCACATCACTTATAGTGCATTTGGCTTGCTAGAGGATGTTAGGGTAATCTCTCTGTGGGCAGCCAGCAGAGAAGGCAGTAAAGACCAATGTATGGTGTGGGGCAGGGAACTTCTAAAACCCTTTGATTGATTTCAGCCTAAGGAGGGACTGAATTGACTAACTAGAGCTTCCTGACTATTCTGGGAGAGTGGCAGAGATGCTGAAGCAGCACATTCCTTTTGGGCCCCAGGCCAGGCCTAGAATTGTCCATTTGAGAGGTCACTGCTGGTCCCTGGAAGTAGTGGTTTTCAAATCAAGTCAAGGAATATAAATGATTGAAGCAATTTTATGAAATCAAGTCTATGCCTATTTTTTTTAACTAGAAATCAAGCTTCATGACAGCAGGAATCCTTGTCTGTTTTGTAGATTGTTAGATCCCTGTTGTCTAGAACAGTGCTTGTCACTCAGTATGTTGGATGGATGGTTGGATGGCTGGATGATTTGCCTTCGGGCCTGTAGCTCTTTCTCATACCTGAGCTACTACTGTTTGAAAGCAAGTTTTTTTTTTTCTCAGGGATCTCTAAGAGACCAACACTGAGGTTCCTCACATTTTCCCAGCTAAGGATCTCACTAGCAATTATGTAAAGACAAATGATGTCACTTGGTGATAAGATGTGTAACATTGCTTTAGGAAGCCCTCTTCACTATCTTTGGGTAGAGTAGCTATCAATTATTGTGTGTTTACTGGATGTTAGGTAGACAGATAAGTGCTTTACATGCTTTAATACATTAAATCCTCATAATGACCTTACGAAAGAGACACTTCATTAGGCCAGCTTTACAGATGAGGAAACCGAGGCCTGGAGAGTTTAAATAGATTGCCCAAGGCTGCACAGCTAGTATGAGGAAAAGCTAGGAGTCAACCCCAGTTTTCCCCAATTATTGACCCTGTACTTGTTCTAATATACTACATTGCCTCCTTTTCTGTGTTACTAATCATTCATGGATTCAGGGAACATTTATTAAGTCCCAAGCTCTGTTGTATGCCAGACACTTAGATCTTCTGAGGGGAAAGGGAATCTTATTCTCCTGAGATGTCATGAAAAACATATTTTCTAACACCGTTTCGCCTTATTTCCCAGAACTGGGATGCCTGGTAATTTGGAGCTACCAAGAGACATCAAATAACTGTACACGTCCCGCCTTCCTAAATGCTTCAGCAAGTTCGCTGGGGTGAAAGTATCTTATTTAGTCCCAGAAGAGGAATGAAATCTCAAGCAATGGTTTTTACA
The DNA here is from genome assembly GCF_009834535.1 of Camelus ferus. Taxonomy (NCBI): domain Eukaryota; kingdom Metazoa; phylum Chordata; class Mammalia; order Artiodactyla; family Camelidae; genus Camelus; species Camelus ferus. Next base: position 44,433,420 of record NC_045732.1, on the reverse strand, counting down.
AACTCCATCATATCTAACTCCCAAAGCTTTTCTTTTTACTTTCAGTACTTGAGATGCTCCCAAGAAAATGCTTACTTTATATCAGATGAGTCAGGGCCATATGAATACAGCCTTTCCTTTCAAAAACATTCTTTCAAAAATGCTAGATCTATTTAACGCTAGTTAAAGGAGCTTTAAAGGGTCACGTAAGGAGGCCCAGCAATGCAAGTTCCCCTTCTTGGGCTTGGAGACTCAGATGGAGGTAGAAAGGGATTGGATTAAACCCAGGGCTGAACCAACCATTCTTGATAACCTCTGTTAAGGTTGCATCCCTTTTGTTGTTGTTCCTTTGTTCCTTCAACAAACATATATAGAATGTCAACTATATGGCAGGCCTGGTTCTAGGCTGGCGCTGTCCAATTCAAATATAATGAGAGCTACATATATGCCATTGTAAATATTCAGGTAGTCACATTAAAAGAGTAAACAGTGATGCGACTGACAAGGGCTTAATTTCCAGAATATATAAATAGGTCATACAGCTTCATAACAACAACAACAAAAAACCAAAATCCAAAAATGGGCAGAAGACCTAAACAAGCAATGCTTAATATCACTAATTATCAAAGAAATACAAGTCAAAACTATAGTGAGGTATCACCCCACACCAGTCAGAATGGCCATTATTAAAAAGTCCACAAACAATAAATGCTGGAGAGGGTGTGGAGAAAAGGGAACCCTCCTGTACTGCTGGTGGGATTGCAGTTTGGTACAGCCACTGTGGAAAACAGTATGGAGATTCCTCAAAAGACTAGGAATAGACTTACCATATGACCCAGGAATCCTGCTCCTGGGCATATATCCAGAAGGAACCCTACTTCAAAAAGACACCTGCACCCCAATGTTCATAGCAGCACTATTTACAATAGCCAAGACATGGAGACAGCCTAAATGTCCATCGACAGATGACTGCATAAAGCTGTGGCATGTTTATACAATGGAATACTACTCAGCCATAAAAAAATAATAAAATAATGCCATTTGCAGCAACATGGGTGGACCTGGAGATCATCATACTAAGTGAAATAAGCCAGAAAGAGAAAGAAAAGTACCATATGATATCACTTATATTTGGAATCTAAAGAAAAGAGACAAATGAACTTACTTACAAAACAGAAATAGGCACACAGACATCAAAAACAAACTTATGGTTACCGGCGGTGGGGGGAATGGGGTAGGAATGGATAAACTGTGAGTTCAAGATTTGCAGATACTACTATATATAAAATAGATATACAACAAGTTTCTTCTGTACATCACAGGTAACTAGATTCAATATCTTGTAACCTACTATGAAAAAGAATATGATAATGAATATATGTATGTGTATGTATGACTGAAACATGCTGTACACCAGAAATTGACACATTGTCAACTGACTATACTTCAATAAAAAATGAAAAAAAGTAAACAGAGATAAGCGAGATAAATTTTAATAATATATTTAACCCAGTATATCCAAAATGTTAACATTTCAACATGTTATCAATATAAAATATTATTAATGAGATGTTTTCATATTAAGTCACTGAAGTTTGGTGTGTATGTTAAATTTATAAACACATCTCAGTTTGGACTAGTCACATTTAAGCACTCAGTAGTCACAAGTTGCTAGCGGGTAGCTACTGGACTGGACAGCTCAGTGCTAGGCCTTGCTGTCAGGGATACTGACATGTATTAGATACCTTTCTGTGAGGTGATGAGGCAAGGCACATCAACTGGAAAGAGCCTGATAATTATTTGTTTAGCAGAAAGCTGTTCTTTCAATTATTACCTACATGGTCTGCAAAACACGAGGTTAGAACCCGTGTAACATTAACAGCCCTTTAATCTCCTTCAAAGTCTCCTCCAGTGCTTTTGAGACAGTGACTCTCTTAAAGCACGACATCATTTGGATTCTGCAGTCTCCAAGGCAGGGAGGTCGCAGACCTCTTTAGAGTGGCCATGAACTGGGGCAGGAAGTGATTTAAGTTGGGAAGTTCCAAGTCATCCAAGAAGAGGCCCCTGCCATTCAGTCCTTCAAGTAGTTCAAGGGGGAGACCAACACAGAACTACCTACTAGCTTGGGAATTCTCTCTCTTTTCTGTATCCTCTACCCCTCCCCATTACTCAACCTCTTCTCCCAGGACATCCATCTCTCAGAGGCTCCCTGTCTCTCCTCTGTGCTCTGAAGGCTGTGTAACTGAATGTGTCATCGGGTGCCATCATGAGTGTGACTGTGTGCAAGGGTACGGCTGTGTGTGGGACTCTATATATGCTCTCATGACTCAGCTGGGTAAGGGATTGATGGGTGAGTTAACAGCCCCCAAAGTATGTCTAGGAATAATCGAGTAAAAAGAATCTTCCTTGTTCATGTCCTCTCAGAAGGAGACACAATTTAATGGAGCCTGAATTTAGGCCCTGTGCTCACTTGACAATTTCCAGAGATGGACTCTGTCTGTAGATGCAGGGGCTAGCTGGTGCAAAGGAGAATTCAGAACTGGAATTGGGTTTTTCTCCTCTGGGAGACAATATTTTAAATCTATTTTCTCATGTAATACAGGGCTTTTGAAGTTGTCTTAGGTTTTAGGTAAACGTCCTTGATTGGTGACTTAGGAATATGTTTTTAAAGAGAGCCCTTAGAGAAGGCAGATTTCTTTTTTTTTTTTTTTTTTTTTTTTTTTTTTTGCTTTTGGGTTAGAAAGGAATGAAGGAATGAGAAAGGACAACTTTTTAGGAGGAGCTCTTGCCAGCAGGCCTTCAAGTGACATCAAGCATCCCCTCAGACTGTTTGTAAAGGGAATCTGGCTAATGGGGATAATCATCTGAAAAGTGAGACAGGTGGCCATCTTCCTGCTCTAAAATAGACACGATCACAGATTGTCTGTTGTCTGTTTTCCACAGGGAGAATCTGTGGCTCTAAGCCAGCATGTCAAAGGAGAAGGGAAAAAAAGGCACATTCCTTGGGATTAAGGTGTGGGTAAGACTTACCCTGACTGCTCTATCTGAATAAGAAAGGCTTACGGACCACATTTCCCAGAGGGCTTAGTCGGCTGTTGAAGGACCATGTGCAGCCAGGAGTGACTAAACCTGGGTGGAAAGCTGGAGGGAGATCAGGACAAGGAATCCTTGTAAATATTGGGCACAAAAAGCCTGGAATAAAATGTTTATCCTCTATCTTTAGTCAGGATTTACCGAACACCTGATCAGAACATCCTGTGTTATCTTACCAGATGTAGGAATAGCAGAGAGGAAAGGGAGGGGGGTAACTTTCGTTTACAGAAATGTACCAAGTGCTTTGTATATTCTTGAGGCCAACCTATGGGGTAGAGGGCATCTTCCCACTTAATAGATGAGGGGACCAAGACCTGTAGGACTTACATGACTTACAGCTAATGAGTGGGGATTCAAACTTTGATATTCTTTATTCCAAAGCCCATTCTTCCCACTGCCAGACACTGGTGTCTTAAGTCTTACTGTTTAGTTAGGGAGACATGACGTCTGTTCTCAAGGAAAAAATCAGAGAAAAGAAAGTTCTATGTTAATGGTAATTAAACACTAATAATGTAAAGTAGAGACAGCATGTATTTGACATGGTCAGGAACTATTCTAAGGTCAGAGAAAACTTTGTATTTCCCTGATGATGTCGGTCAGTTTCACGTTGGGTAGTAGGAAAAGCAGACAAAGAACTGTCATCAGTACAGCCCAATGTAAAGAAAATGACTACGGTCATCCTCCCCCAAGCACCTCAGAAATAAACCTGGACCAAAATTTCACAATGAACCCCAGCTCTGCTTGGTATACAGAATATCATTAGCTCCTTAACTAACATTATTTTGCCATAGTGATGGAGAAACACCCTTTTGGAAAGGCTAGGTCTGAGTTATACTAGTGGATGAAGAAATACTGGTTCTCTATTGTTTCCCCAGGAGATATAGCTCAGGATTCAATGACTGATAGTTCTTCAAGATAAAAGCTTCATTATTGTTTTGTTCTATTATCACATCACCCTAGAAGCAACGATTTCACAGTTGATCAAAGCATCAGTACCACAGGGGTCCATCTATATTCTGAACTATATTTAGCATAGACTCCATGATTTCAATTAGAGCGATAGAATTCTATCATTGCCTCATAAGTCTTAACAAAGCCAACTGTCTTGTTATAAATCACTAAAGATCAGTTCGATTTACAGTGCTTCTAAAAATACATTCTTACTGTATAGCACGGGGAACTATATTCAATGGCTTGTGGTAACCAGTTATGAAAAAGAATAAATATATATATATATAAGTATAACTGAATCACTATGCTGTACACCAGAAATGAATACAATATTGTCGATCAACTACACTTCAATAAAAAATGGGAAGAAAAAAAGTAAAATTACATTCTTCTCTATGTATGTCTTTATAAAACCTTGGGTGAAGATAATGAAAGGCAAGGCTTAAATTTTCATCCCCTTTTTTATTGTGCAAGACAGACTTTTACTATTGAATATGGAGTGATATATTAAATGACGTCTTAATGGCTTGACAAGTCTTAATGGCCAGCCTCTTCTAGTAACCCATTTCAGAACAATCTTAACCAAGCTGTGGTTAGAGAGCTTTTATTAAATGCCCAGCACAGTACTTACTACTGTCTATCATTTTTCAACCTGATCATTTGCTTCAGAGTGATGAAAGATGATGATAAATATTATAAGGTTTCTTCCCTTATAGTCCTTAAAATCAACTGAGGTCAATGCAGTTAGAAATAATTCAGAGATCTGGCTGCTTCAGAAGAGATATAGCCATAGAAACAGGACCTGTGAACCATTTTAAGAAGGAGGCTAGTGACAAATTCAGAAGTTCATCCCTTTAGGAAGGGTCTCTAATAACAGCAATAAGGATTCCTGACTGAAGCCCTTTGGATACTTTCCCCTGGAAAAGCATGGGCCTTTAGTAGCTGATGTCGGCCAGGTGGGCTGACACATGTGGCACTCCATTCTGGTCTCTCAGTATTAGAGTCTCATCGCAGGTAGATCAGGACATAGATTCTAGCAAACACCGCCATAATAATCATTCCATTCCTGGATATGCTTCATGGAAAAGGCCAAAATAATGAGACTGCTGTCTTCTTTTGTTGGTGGCTTATGACCAGCTCAAGGTCCCCAAGAAGTGTCTCTGTTGTCCAAGACCAGCTGATTGGTTTTGATAACCCTCAAGAGATAGATGATGGAGGTCTTCTAACAAACAGATTTCTGGTGGCAAGAGCACAGTCCAGTCTGGGGTCAGCAGTGGAATCCAGTTCAGGGTATCAGCGATTGGTAAGCTTGCTGAAAGTCTGGTTTCAGAGAGAATCTCCACATAGCAAGAATATCAAAAAGTTGATTCACCACTTCCTCACACATCCTATGCCCTAACCAATACATATCTGACAAACTGTATTCTTCAGGTACGCCAAGATCTTTCCCACCACTTTGTCTTTGCACATGCTGTACCCTTTGCTAGACTATCCGCATCTTCTTTTTACACAGTAAACTCTCAACCATTCTTCAAAGCCCAGCTCAAATAATATATTCTCTGTCTATTTTTCCCTTATTCTGACCTTACCCTTTCTATGGTCCCACAGCCTTCTGTATAGACCTTTCTTCTAGCATTGCTCAGACTGGGGAGTAAATCATCTATGAGGATATCTCTCTGTTAAGTTGTGATCTTTTCAAAGGTGAGGATTGTGTCTTATTATTTCTGTTATCTCCGTTAGCCAGAACAGAGACTGGCATACAGACTGAACCAGGTAAATGCTGATTAAGTAACTGAATTATTTATCCAGACATGGCTGGGGTTGCCTATTTCTGAATTCTACCTTCAGTATGCTTTATTTTGTATCATATCATGTGTATGTGGTATATTTCTAGGACCTCTTGTTTAATGAAACGATTAAACTTTTGGACCTTTTTTGCTTCATTTTTTGAGCTAAAGATACATTTTTAGCCTTCAAGTGAATTGGTCCAATGCCCAGTTTCCAATGGAACACCACTGGCTCCCTCTTGTGAGGCAGTCTCAGAATTTCTCCTACAATTAATTTCTTAGGAGGTCCGTGGACAAATTCCTCTTAGTAGAGTTGTTCAAATGCTTTGAACGCTTTGGCTTCTACATGTTGTGAACCCACCAGTTCCTTCTTGGAAAACCTTAAGACCTTCACTTGACAAAGGTAAGGAAGCCATTCTGGGAATTCTGACCAGCTCAAAAATCTGAGCGCCCTGGAGTTGAAAGGGTTCTTGGAGGTCATCTTTATAACCTAATTTCACAAAGCAACTGGTGCCACTTTTGAGTTGCTCTCTCTTCTAGTGGTTTCTCTCTCTTTTAGAAGACTATTCCTTTTAAAGGTCCAACTGGTCCATACAAAAGAATCTACCATCTTAATTACTAACTGCCTTTTGGATAGTTAAAACCAATGTTGGACTCCTCATGACATATTTTCTACATTTGGTTTTTTCAACATTTTGGAGCACCTTTCTAGTGCCAGGCACTCTGGTCTAATCGTCTCCAGGTCCCTCAGCTGTTTCCCATATGTCAGGTTCCTCTGAACTACTTCTTCTACATAATTTCCACTTTGTCACTGGCTCCAAAGTTTGTAACTTGTTAGATGTTATTCTTATTAAATGCTTCCCATTGTTCCAGCCAGTCCAGATCTTTAAGATCTCATCATATGTGAGACCTACTATGTTCTAGGTGAGCCTGCTCTTTTAGTTTGTCAGTATCAGTTCCCAGTTATGGGACTTTGGAGTAGTACCTCTCACGAAACAGCATGGTATAGTTGAATTGGAGGGCACCAGATCTGTGTTTGATTTATTTAACCTCTTTAAGACTCTTTGAGGGCAAATTACCCTTCCTTCATAGGGTCACTGTCAGGATTCATAAGATACTACCTCTAAAATATTAAGTGCTGTTCCTGAGCACTTAGTGGGTGCACAATAGAAATTAATGTCCGGCCAGCCTGGCCTGCCTCCCACTGCCCTCTACTGAGGAGAGTCAGCAACTGCTTTGAACTTGCATTTCTGGTTTGAGCCAAGTAGCTCTGTTCCATTCAGTCTCTTTTTAGCCCTTTAAAGAATGGTAGTCTTGTGGAGAGGGTATAGCTCAGTGGTAGAGTGCATGCTTAGCATGCATGAGGTCCTGGGTCCAATCCCCAGTAAAATAAATAAAATAAATAAATTTTTATTTTATAAATAAATATTTTATATAGATAAATGATATAAAATAATAAACATGCAATAAAATCAATATATATGTAAATATTTATTTAAAAAAATAAAATTATAAATAAATAAATAAACCTAATCCCCCCCCCCAAAAAAAAAAATGAATGGCAGTCTTATATGAGATGTAACACAAACTGGTGGACTGGACTCAATTTTGTAAAGTAGTCCTTATAAAAATACTGCAGTGGGAATCTTTGCCAATTTCTGACACAGCACAACTGAATTAGAGATATATTGCATGGATAGCTATTGGTGAGGGTTTTTTTGTTTTTTATATTTTTGTTGTTGTTGTTGTTTGGGTTTTTTGTTTGTTTGTTTGTTTTTTTAGTTTTACAAGATGCCCAAGATCCCAAGGTGCTAATCACGGATGTTTGGAATATAATCCTTTGTGTTGTTCATTATCATGTAAACAGTCAAAATCGCAGCCAGAATCTGAATTTCATTCACTGGTTTTCTGGATCATATGATTCATATGTTCTTTCGGAAGAGGAACATTTATATGAATTGGTACTTTCAGTTCCTCTGACAGGATGATATAGGTTCACATAAGAGCAATAAAAGTACAGGGACCCAAGTGGTTTTTAGTGTTACACTAATGAAGGGCCATATCGTTGGACTTCTCTTCCATGAGAGGATTTGGGGATGTGGAGGGAAATCCCTAAGCCTGGCAATCAGACATCATAGTAGAGTAAACAGAGGGTAGTCTTGGTGTCTACTCTGAGTTTGAAAGCCACCTCTGCCATTCACTATCTGTATGATCTAGGACAAGTCCTTTGACCTCATCTTACCTCAGCTATACCAAACTTGAGGACTTGTGAGTATTATAAATGAGGTTAACATTTCTGTACCACTTAGCATGGTGCTTGGCATATGGTAGGCAGGCAAATGAATCATTGTTCTTAGGATCAATTCTAGTTAATAGCAGTTAAACCCTTTGGAGTTGCAGTTTCATTTCCCTGTTGGAGAGTGAAAAAAGCAATATCATGTGCATGATATGGGGATTCAATTCCTGGGTTCACATAGAAACTGAGCCACGCTGGGTCTTTCAGATTCTGCTAGAAGTTTATAATCATTCACCTGAAGGGCAATGGGAATAAACTGAGTTGCTTAGTAGTCCTTGGTGGCCAAAAACAGTGAGAAGAACCCTGGGGAGTGAGGTACTGTTTATGCTCTGGCCCACAATTCTTTAATTTTTTTGTTTGAAGTATAGTCAGTTACAATGTGTCAATTTCTGGTATACAGCGTAATGTCCCAGTCATGTGTGTATATATATATATATACACACATATATTTGTTTTCATATTCTTTTTTTATTAAAGGTTTTTACAAGTTATTGAATATAGTTTACCATGCTATACAGAACCACAATTCTTTAAATGCAAGATAGATTTACCAACCCAAACAGGAGTGAAATGCTGCTGCCACTTTGGGGTTCTACAAACAAATATTCATGAATCTGGTGAGCTAGTCATCAAAGCTCCCTTTTGAGAGGAGGGAGGTTGCTGGAATATTTGTTCCCTGTTGAGGAATCTTACCCTAGAGACAAAAAAGAAAATCCCTAAAATATGCTGCTCACAAAAAAAAAAAAAAAAAAAAAGAGCAATCTGACTGAGGTTGGTTCCTTAGTAAAGCATAAACTTCTCCACCAACCAGCTTTATAAATTACAAACAGGCAGGAAAACTAATCCATAGTGACAGAAAGATGATCAAGCCTGTGGAGGGGGGCAGAGAAGGGTGGGGGTGGCAGTTCAAAGGGCAGAAGGAAACTTTGAGGGTTAATGTATATGTTCACCAACTTGATTATGGTGATGTAAACACATATGTCAAAGCTCATCAAATAATATACTTTAAATATGTGCAGTTTAATACATTTCAACTGTAACTTAACAAAGTTGTTACTTAAACCCAGTGCACATAACACCTGGCACATAGTGAGTGCTCACTAAATATGTACTGAATTAAGAGAAATAATTGTGACAAACCAACTTCTGGAGTGGCTGTGTGAGAAGCTCAGCGGACCTTCTGACTAGTGAAATAATCATTAAACTGTTAAAAATTTATCAAAAACAACTGCTTAAAGGGTCAGGAAATTGATTTCAGGACAAGCAACACATTGAGAAGCATGTATATAAGGACATTTATGGAATTTTGGTAAGAACAACTGTCATATGTGGCATTTGAGCCAGGACTTGCTCCTATTTCCCCTCTTATATCTTTATATTGCAGAAGATTTGTCCCAGGTGGGCACAGCCAAACAAACAAGCCAAAAAAAGCCAGGGACTCAGTTCTTCACTAGCTCCTGATTATAAGGCTATAGTTTTACTCCAGGATGGGCAGGCTGCTTAGTGAATCTCATTCTGTCCTTGACTTCTGTGTTGTGGAACATTTATTCTGAGTGAGAATGGCCAAGAAGATGGAGGGCTCTCATCCCCTGCCCAGTTCTGAGGTTTTGTCTTATTCTTTCCTTTGGAAGGTATTCCTTTGTCTCCCCATTTTGTCTAACCATCTGCATTTGTTTCTATGAGTTAAGTATATCAGCTATGTCTCCTGGTCTTGAAAGAGTGGGCTTATGTAGCAGGTGTCCTGTAGGACCCAGTGACTTAATCTCTCTTGGTCACTAGAAATGAGTACTCCAGTGGTATCCTCTGTGTGGGCTGCATGCACTCTCCTATTGTGGTTGGGCTCTGATTACTGTTGGTGTGCTGGTAGGTGGGGTGATCCCCAATCCTAGCTGGCTGTGTAGCTTAGCTACAACTACTGTGGATCCCCTGATGGTCAGGGCTGGTCCCTGGCTCAGCTCTCTGTAAGACTTGGCCACAACTGCTATGGGTGTACTGGTGGGTAGGGCTAGCCACTGGCCTGGCTAGCTGAGAGGTTTGGCTGCTGTGTGCATGCTGATGTGCAGGGTTGGTCCTTGGCACAACTGGCTGTGAGGCCTGGCCATAACTGTTTGAAGTGCACTGGTTTGTAAGGCTGGCCTCCTGGAGCAAGAGCTGGTTTGGAGGGGAACCAGTGCCAGTCATGGCTGCCTGCTGGGTGTGGTGAGATGGGGGCCACTTTGGAAGGGCACCTGTGGTGCCAGCCATGGCTACCTGCCAGGTGGAGCAGGGCAGGGATTTTTTAGAGAGTCCAGCTAGGACAGGTAGTGTGGGCAGGACTGGTCTTCAGGGGAACACCAGGGTAGGGTGTACGGTGCTAGCTAGGTTGATGGAGACTGACAGAAATGATGCCTGACAGTGCCAGTCCAGCTAGGTGGAAGGTGAGTGGAATAAAAATGGTACCTGCCAGCACTTTTTTCCCTGGAGGAAGTTCCACCTGATCCTTGCCCCTCCAGCACACACCTGAAAATTAGTCAGTGAATCTTCTTCTTATATAAGCTGCCTTTGAGGTAGGTCTCCAAGTGAGCTGAAAGATACCCCATGTTCATGGATTGGAAGACTTAAGATTGTTGAGATGGCAATACATCCCAAAGTGATCTGCAGATTCAGTGTTATCCCTATCAAAATCCCAATGACATTTTTTACAGAAATGTACAAGCTGAATATTCATTTCATTCATTCATATCCATTTAATGTTAATTCTAAAGTCTATATTAAATTGCATGTACCCCATTTAGCCAAAACAATCTTAAAAAAGAAGAACAAAGTTGGAGGACTCACACCTCTTAAATTCAAAGTTATTACAAAGCTATGGGAATCAAGACTACATGGTCCTAGCATAAGGAAACATATATAGATAAATGGAATAGAATTGAATGTCCAACAATAGGACCATACATCTTTAGTCAATTACCATATGATCTAGCAATTCTATTCTTAGATATCTACCCAAAAGAAATTAAAACATTTGTCCACACAAAAACTTGTACATGGTCCATCAACAGGTGATTGGATAAAGAAGTTGTGGTATATATATATACAATGGAATACTACTCGGCCATAAAAAATAATGAAATAATGCCGCAACATGGATGGACTTAGAGATTATTAAGTGAAGTAAGCCAGACAGAGAAAGACAAATATCATATGATATCACTTAAATGTGGAATCTTTAAAAATGGCACAAATGAATTTATTTACAAAACAGTAACAGACTCACAGACATAGAAAACAAATTTATGGTTACCAAAGTGGAAAGGGGAAGAGTTTTAAATTAGAAGTTTGGGATTAGCAGATACACACTACTATATACAGAGTAGATAAACAACAAGGTCCTGTTGTATATTCAATAGCTTGTAATAACCTATAATGAAAAAGAATAAATATAACTGAATCACTATGCTGTACACCAGAAACTAACACAACACTGCAAATCAACTATATTTCAATTTAAAAAAATTTGTACATGAACGTTCATAGCAGCATCATTCCTAATAGCCAAAACGTAGAAATGTCCCAAAGGCCCATTAACAGTGAATAGATAAACAAAATGTGATATATCCATACAATCGCATACTATTTGACAATAAAGGGATTTGAAGTACTGTTACATGGCACCGTATGGATGAACCTTGAAAACATGCTAAGTGAAAGAAACACAGCACAAAAGACCATATATTTTATGATTCCATCAATAAGAAAGGCAAATCTATAGAGATAGGAAATGATTAGTGTTTGCCTAGGGCTGGGGCTGGGAACATGGGCTGACTAAGTATGAGCTCACAATTTCTTTCAGGGGGCTATGGACATGTTCTAAAATTAGATGCAGTAATGGTTGCACAACTTTATAAACATGCTTAAAACCACTGAAATATACTTAAAGCAGATATATTTTATGGTATAATTTTGTGGTATATAAATTGTATCTCAATAAATCTATTAATTTAGAAATTATAAATAATTGTTTCCCTAAATGCTACACAGTCAGAAGTCAGAAGACTTCAGTTGTACTTTGTCACTATAGCCTAAGGGAAATGTTAGAAAGGGAGTGAGATGGGAAATAAAATAATATGAAAAAGAATATGTATATATATATGTATGTATAACTGAATCACTATGCTATACACCAGAAACTAATACAACATTGCAAATAAAAAAATTTTAATAAAAGATATATAAAGAAAAAAAGAAAAGAAAACCTATTCCCCTAGTTTTTTTTTTTTTTAATGTAATTGGAATTTCAGGAATTGAAGTCTACTGTTCTCAGACCGGGATAGATACACACATGACCAGGCTTCTCATCTAGGCTCCATTTCAGAATTATACTGATACAGACAGGGAAGTCTGGGAGGTTTTTTTTGTAAGATCTACCAGTTCTTTGAGAATGTTGGCTGCCTTTACCTGGAAAGTGCTTTCAGTTCATTTTTTGTGCTTTAATTTCCATGGTTAATGGGGAGAGCCCATACTTTGGGAGTCATGCTGGTGCTATTGCAGCTGCCGAGGATGAGAGCAAAATCAGTCTGAGTGCTGACTGCAGAGGAGCCAAGGGATGGAACTGGCCACTTCCCTTCTGTAGGCTTTTGCCTGACTTCCCTACACTTGCCCTGGCTGAAATCCCACTGCCACCCCTCCACAGTCACATTCCCTGGCCTTCCGGAACATTGCTGTGGGCCCCCACCCTGGATTTCCCTCCCTCCTCTGGACTTTTCCAGAAAACAACTTTTCTGCATTGCTGCAAACTTCCTTTTTCTCTTCCCCTCTGCTATTACTTAACTCAAGGACAGAGGAAATAACTGCAGTCCAGAAACACACATGATTTAAAAAAAGAAGAAGAAGAAAGAGAAGACGTCCCACATCGGATTCCCAAATCTTTAAAAAAAACAATCCCATAGGATTTGGTCTCCAATTGCCTTGCAATGTGGGGAATGAAAAAACATATGCTCATCAGGTCCCTTTCTGGAGCCTATCTGACTTCTCTCCACCCTCCCCAGCAGGCTGGGCTCCGCTCAGCTCAGGGGAGCTACAAAGCCGCCAGCTTAGAAGATGGAGACAATTGGCAAAGCCCCAAAGGACAAAGCAAGACTTGTTACTAGTTTTGAGGCCAGAGCAATACATGCAGTATTTAAAGGCTGGGGGGTAGATGCTGCAAGCCTGGAATCCAAGCCCCGAAGTTCGACTGAGGCTGACTGACAGTGACTGCTCGGGAGGCAGCATTTTCTGAGCTGGACCTCCATTTGCTTCGCCACCCTGACTCTCACCTTGACTCTTGCCCGACTTTCCCAACTCAGTCTCTCTGCGGCAAGTCAGTGCCTCTTCTGAACTCTCTGCCCACATGGCAGCCTCAGGGCTCTTTCTAAAATAGAAATATGAGCTCTACTCTCTCTCTTCTAGTTTTTCGCATCTCCTCCAAGAGAAAAGCACATTCCTTAACATGATATACGAGACCTTTCATATGGCCTCAACTGCTTTTGCCTCACGATCAGTCACCCATCCTCACCCTCAAGTCACCCCACAGGACTATTTACCATTTTCCTGAACACATGGTTTTTTTTTTTTCCTTTTCCTGCATCAGCCCCTTTGCATCTGCTATCCCTTTAGCCAGGAATGACTACCCTTTTCTTCTTTTTCTCCTTTAGAGTATATCTCACTCATCATTGAAAATCCAGGGCTCACTGGGAGTACTTTTTAGCTCGTTTCTTGTTGCCAGAGCTCACGGAATATACTTCAGGAAGGCAGAGTGGTGTAATGGAAAAGAACCCAGAATATGGAGTCACCAGTCTGTGTGATAAGTCAGTGACCTCATTTCTCTCTGAGCATCAGTTTCCTCATCTGTAAAATGGGAATATAAATCCCAAGGGCAAAGGAGTTGATGTTTCTAAGTGACAGGCACAGTGCCTAGGACCTGGTAGGTTCTTGGGCAACATTGCCTGTTTGTAAAAGAAATAGAAAAATCATTCCTTCTTCATCAGTTAGGACTCTGGCAGCATTTTCCTCCAGGCAAACTAGTGGGTCATGTTCTCTGGGACAATCTTTACCTAGTTGTCTTCTTGTGGTTCACCTGCCTTTGGCCACCTTCACATCTAAAGGGTGTTTTACAAGTATCCTGGCTTCTTGGGGGCAGCCACCAGCTGCATCCTAATTCGTGCCCCTTGGAAATCTAAATGGGCAGGTATGAGAGGGGAAGGATGAAATTTTAATGCTTCTGCTCTTCCTCATGCCCTAGTCTCGTCCTTCAGCCTCAAAGAGATTGTCGTGCCATCACTCCACACTGGCTTTGTTCTTTCCTGCAACCTGCCCCCTAGACTTTTTTTTTCTGCAATTGCGATTTCAGAAATGAAATTGTCCATGAACAGGAATCTGCTGTTCTTAGATTGGGATGGACATACACATGAGCTCGTTCCTCATCTGGACTCTATTTCAGAAATGTACACAAGATGTCAAAAATATACCACTTGGAACCAGAGCAATATTTATTTAAAAAAATTTGAGGAAAAAAAAAGTTGCCTTGCTTCAGTTCCTACTGGAATGTAAAATAACTATGTGCTGATGCTGCACTTTGACAGCATTGATTTAGTTATCCTCAGGGTCACTGGATGAGTGGTGCATGGATACACACACACACACACATATACATTCAAAGTGCTTTGTTGTGAAGTGGGAATTTCAAGCATTCTGATGCCAGAGTAAGGCTTTATTGGATCCAGCCATTCATTAACAACACTTTATTAAGTGTTCCTTTGTGTGCCAAGCATTGTGCTCAGTGGGGAGAAGAAAAGAAACCAGGGAACCAGAAGTCACAGATGGAGAAATCAGAACACAATAGGAGAGAAGAAAGAAAGCACGAAGGTGATAATACAAACTAAATATTAAAGGAGAAGGAGTGGAGGTTACTGAACTGGAGTCCCAGGGCAAATATCCCGGAGGGGATGGTGAGACCTTAACAGGGCCTTGGAGGATAGAATTGGAGACTCTGAGTCACTCACACCACAGTCTTAGAACTGTGCATTAGAATGGATTGGGTGAGTATCAGTTTGCCTGAAATGGGAACAAGAATGATCAGGAGTTATTCTGAAGGATGACATGGGAAGGTGGAGAGGAACAGGAGCAGAGGCAGAAGAACAGAACAGGAACAAGAGGCAGAAGGCATCTTAGTTCTAGTGTTACCACTGACTCATTGTGAGTGACCTTGGGCAAGTACCTTTTCTCTGAACCTCGGTTTCCCCCTCTAGACACTGGAACTAAATAATATCAATCTTTTTTATTTTTTTTAATTGAAGTATAATACATAATACCAGTCTTACCCACCTCTTAGGACCATTGTTAACAAAATGAATGAGATCATTGTGTGACTGTGCTTAGAAAAGTAGAAAGGCGTATCCATAACATCGGTTCATATTATGAAGGCAGATGTTTAGAGTGTAGCCACTCTCCTGCAGCTGGAAATATTTGAATGAATTTGAAGTATTTGAATGAATTTTTCTTGGCAGGCCTCTTACCTGCCATAATTATAGTCTGCCCACCACAGTTGAGTGTGCATGCATGAGTCTGTTATATAAGTATACGTGTGTGTGTGTGTGTGTGTGTGTGTGTGTGTGTGTGTGTGTGTGTGTGTGTGTTTGTATGCATCAGCTTGCATGAGGCTAGGATGGTGGAGCCCAGATGGCAGAAAGACTGGAGAACTCTTAGGAACAAAGATGATATATAGAGAGAGGGATTTGTGCAGACATCTTTGGGCCTGCTTACCAAAATACATGCCCCATTGCCAGTGCAGTAAACGCCGTTATCTATCTTCCTTGATGTATTGCAAAGCCTTTCTACTCATCTCCCTGACTGCATGCTGCCCCAATCCAGTCCATCCTCTATGCTGCTGTTAATGAGCTCTTTCCAACCCCCATGGAATTCCTGGGCTCCTAGATAGCCATAGAGTAACATACATGTCCATTCACATGACATTGAAGCAGGGCACTGATAGAGCCACACTTCTGGTTAAAATTGTGGAATATTTTAATACCAGCTGCCCCTCTTTATCCCCTTGAGACCTCTCCTGCTCTGTGTCCCACTCTTGGACCCCTTTTTCACCTCCTCAAGACCCGGTGACTAAAGGGATAGTGCCCAGCAGGGCAGGGAGCCTGGAGAACATTTTGAGGCCTTATTATGCATGGAGATGCTTGTGTTTCAGACTGGAGATGTGCATTAGAACCTCTAGGGAGTCTACGTGGGTTAACCACAACATATGGAGACGAGGGAGAAAAGAATTTATCAGCCCATAGTTGACTTACTGTTTTCTACAGACTTTATTCCTTAGTTTGCTCAAGTACAAAGCAGGAAGACTGCTTAGTCATCCATTCTGCTTAGTCAGTGGTCCTACTTCTGATTTTTAGATATTTCTAGGATTCCCTCCACCTTCCTAGTTCATCTCATCCCAGCTAAGCTTTGTGGCCTCGTGTCTCACAAGTTCTCCCCACAGATGGCAATAACACTGAAATTCTCATACTCCATGTCTGGATTGTATACCCGTTTCTCTCACTATACTGGAAACTTCTTGAGGTCACAGACATTGGCTCCATTGTGGAGTCCCAAACCCGCACTCAGGGTGCAGCACATAGCAGACACTCAATATATGCTTGTTTCTGAACATACAGAAAGTTGGTAGGTAGAACCATGCTATTTGTAACCCGGAAACTACTCCAGGGTCCAGACCAGAAGCTGGTGCAAGGCACTTTCCTGGACTTTTTAAAAAAATTGTTTAATTGGTAGGGGGTAGGTAATTAGGTTTTATTTATGTATTTAATAGAGGTACTGGGAATTGAACGCAGGACCTTACGCATGCTAGGCATGCACTCTACCACTGAGCTATACCCCCCAGTTTCCTGGTCTTAATATGTACCTCATGACTATTGTTCACATCTCCATATCCATGAAATGGAGGGGAAGAGCAAGGACTCTTTCCATTCTATTACTGGGGAAATGGAAGTATTCCAAGAGTGCGTCTCAACCACACAATGAAGGCTTAATAGAACTAAGACATAAAGTCATGTCTCTGGAACTTTTCCTTAGCCACAGTGCTGCAAAGCCCTTTGGGATTTGGGGGTGAAAACTGCTACCCTAATGTGAGTAATGGTGGACCACTGCCTTCCGGGGAGGTGTTGGCTTGCAGTCTCTCTAATGGACCCTGAGGACTATCTGTTGGGAGTGACGTAACTGTTCATGTCCCTTCTCCAGCACTGCTAGGGAGGACACTGGTTTTTGGGGTTGTGGTGGAGAATCCATTCTCTCTCTCTCGATTTGATTGCCAGCTTCTGCATCATTAACATAGCTTCATAACTGGTGGTCCCTTGAGCAACAAGCTAGCTCTCATTTCAGAAACCTCTTCTGATGACCCCCGTTCTCTGAGTTCCATCTTTTCCACCCCCAGAAGAATAGCCTATGGAAGCCAGCCAAGCCCTGTGTACTGGAGAGAAGACCAGGCTGGGAGAATGGCTGGACCTCATCTTCAAAGAACTTAGTCTTTCTTGGAAAGTGGGCCTCATATATCAGCTATGAATGACATCAGCTGCAAGTGACCAAAACTCTGATGCTAACTGGAAATTCTCTCACATAACAGGAAGTCCAGGGAAAGGGAGGGCTTCAAGATTGCTTGATTCAGCTGCTCATAATAACCATCAGCAGGAACTAGGGGAAATTGTTCCCTTGTTCTCAGCCACCAGGAGAAAGAAGCTAATAACTAGGAAGCCCAGGAAACCACGTTGGTGTCAAACATCCTCAATTCCATCTTTATAGACAGTAGAGAAACATGGGCACTAGAGAGCAGATGGGTAGATTCAGAGTACCCATGGAGTTCACATTAGCTGTGTGGCCTTGCACAAGTCAATTAACTACAATGAGTCAGTTCCCTTTGGTGTCAAAAGACATTCGTCTCCTAGCAGACTCCTGGTGTGGGGATCCTGTGACATAATGGGAAAGCCCTTGGTAAACCAAATAAAGTGCCATGTATCTTTAAGGCCTTTATTTAAAAATATTTTTAAATTGAAGTATACTTGGTTTACAATGATGTGTTAGTTTCTGGCATACAGCAGAGTGATTCAGTTAAAAATTAATTTCTTCAGAGAAAAGGTACATGGAACACCTCCCATGTACAAAGCACCATTAGATTTCAACGTTAAGATCAAACTCAGTTAATACCCTTAAGTTCCCCCAAACAGTCCAACAAATATCTACTAAGCATCCATAGGTGCTGGATAAAGAGATAGGAGAAAGACCTAGTCTCTGCCTTTAGGGAGTTCCCAGTGGAGCAGAGGAGAAAGACCCACAAACAGACAACTTCAGTCAAGTGTGGTAGGTGCATGGAAAAGTGGAGGTGTGTGCAGAGAGTTCCAGGAGTACATAGGAGTTACTCACCTAGCCAGGCTACACAGGGAAGGGATAAGAGTAGTGTCCAGAGCTTATAAAGCAATAAAAAAAGAAAGGAACCTTATGACATAGATACATGTCTAGCAAAGCCCCCAGTCTTCCTGCTTTGTACTTGAGCAAACTAAGGAATAAAGTCTGTAGAAAACAATAAGTCAACTATGGGCTGATAAATTCTTTCCTCCCTCGTCTCCATATGTTGTGGTTAACCCACGTAGACTCCCTAGAGGTTCCAATGCACATCTCCAGTCTGAAACACAAGCATCTCCATGCATAATAAGGCCTCCAAATGTCACTGTCCACTGACCCTCACTGACAGACGTCTCCTCCAAAGTCGCTTCATGAGCCTCTATAGCATATCTTCTGGAAATTGCAGAAGATTGGGGCTCTGATAACTGGTTAAGGCATGAGTATCAGCTATGTCAGAAAAAAATATTTGGCTTTAGAGTCTCATATCCTATCATGAAAAATTTCAATCCTCTATTCTATGTTGCTGCCTTAATATCCCTTAAGCTAATACTGTATTTATAAAGGGTTTATGAACTTTTTAATTTTTTTATTGAAGTATAATCAATTTACAATATGTTAATTTCTGGTGTACAGCACAGTGATTCATTTATACATGTATATTCCATGTCATATTATTTCATTATAGGTTATTACAAGCTATTGAATATAGTTCCCTGTGCTATACAGTAGGCCCTTGTTGCATATCTATTTTCTATATGGTAGTGTGTATCTGCAAATCCTAAACTCCCAGTTCATTCCTCTCCCCTATCTTCCCCCCCTCCCCGGTAACCATAAGTTTGTTTTCTATGTCTGTGAGTCTGTTTCTGTTTTGTAAATAAGCTCATTGGTGTCTTTTATTTAAGATTCCACATATAAGTGATATCATATGGTATTTTTCTTTCTCTTTCTGGCTTACTTCACTGAGTATGATAATCTCTATGTCCATCCATGTTGCTGTAAATGGCATTATTTTTGTTATTTTTTATGGCTGAGTAGTATTCCAGTGTGTGTGTGTGTGTGTGTGTGTGTGTGTGTGTACACACATACATACATACATACCACATACTCTTTGGGTTTATGTACATTTTGAAAACAACAAAATAGTCTTTACATATAAAGAAATCTTTTACTTTCTTCAAGGGCTATTTTCCTTTCCCTGAACCTGCTGTTGGCTCTGTGAGGCATATAAAGTCTAGACTCTAATCCTTTAACTAAACTTGAGGGTTATGTGTTGAGTCTCAGTGATAGAGCCTTACTTGTCACCACTTTCTTATGTAGAGACTTGCTGTTCAAGGCTTTCTGCCTCCTAAAATGCCTTAATTAGATAGAGCCTGATTAGGTTTGACCACTAGAAATTCTATTGCACTTTTGGTGCACAGTTTCCTGTACTACAGAGAGCGCTCATAAAGCAGCCTCCTGGACAGCTTCTCAGGCCTGGATTTCTGCTCTTTGGCCAGCTCTGTCCTTTATTACCTCCTGAGGTACCTATCCACTTGCTTGTTCTCAAGTTACTTCCCCAGGCCCAAAGTGTGACAGTGCTTTCCTAGGGGACACAGCCAGTCTCCCTGTTGCTCCAGACCAGCTAGAGGACTTGCAAAAACCAGAGGCAACTGCTTGCATGGGCCTGGCCTTGACAATGGATGACTTTACCTCTTTCACACTGATTAGTGAAGGATGGGATCTGCATTAACGGGAAGAATGCTAAGAGAATCTTTCTAAAAAATGAATGGAAAAGGCAAACAAGAAGGGGTGGATATGTTCTCTAAATGGTAGGACTTCTTTTTCTGTTGGGAATCATCCCAGGGCTAGAAAAGATGCCAGAGCTGTGGGAGAGGATGAGCCCATGAGCCAGTGCTTGAGCATCTTGACCTTGGGTTCAAGTGGACATGGCAGAACTACCTTAGACCACGCTGCAACTTCACTCTTTTCCTTAAATTTTACAGTCTACTTCTTTTCCCCAAAAAAGTTGCTCTCTAGGTTTTTATTTGTTTGCTTGTTTTAATTCATTTGCAAAAGGGAGTTTGCAAACCCCAAACCTGGTTGGATGTCAGGGGAGTTGGTTAAAACATTTGAGTCCTGTACAAACACCATAATCTAAGGTCTTGGCTCAAGCTACAAACAATTCCCAAGAAACAAAAAGTGATCAGCAATTAAGTTGGAAGTTGACATAAAAGGATTTCCAAGGTTGAGACCCTGTGAATCCCACAGGGCGGGGTGAAATAAGAAGCACTTCACTGAGATGTCCCTACTCAAGAGAGCTCTCATTAAGTGCTCAGCAATTTAAATGTGGTTCCACCAATAATCACTCTGTGAGGAAGGCATTATTATTCTCCCCATTGAACAGATAAGGAAGCATGTTTCAAGGGGAGAGGCTATAGCTCAGTGGTAGAGTGCATACTTAACATGTGTAAGTTCCCAGATTCAATCCGCAGTACCTCCATTAAAATAAACAAACAAACAAACTTAATTACCTACCCCCCAAAAGAAACAAAATTAAAGTGTTAAAAAAAAGGCGTGTTTCAGAGAGATGCAGTGACTTGCCCAAGGTCTAAGTGCTACTAAATGACAGAGCCAGAATTTGAACTATGCCTACGCATACCACAGTCTTAGCTTATGTGTATTGTTTATGGAATGAATAGATTAATGAACAGTCTTTCTGATGTGATCCAGGATCATTTTGGGAGGCCTGTTGGTATGTGCTTCTGACATTTTAGAACAGAATTTTTCAAACATACAGAAAAATTGAAAGAATTTTCCATTGAAAACTCATCTACCCATTGTTTAGATTCTATTATTGACATTTTACTATATTTGTTTTATCACGTATCTGTTCATTTGTTGATTCCCTTCTATCCATCCATCAATCCCTCTTATTTTCTGATGCATTTCAAAGTAAATTGAAGACATCAGTACAGGTCCCTATTAAACATTTCAGCATGCATATCATTTATGCTTGTTTATAGTTCATTCTTTTTGTTCTTTTGAGGTAACATTTACATACAGTGAAATATATAAAACTTTAGTGTATCATTGGGTGAGTTTTGGCACGCCCTGCACCTATGTATCTCAAACCCCTATCAATATATATAGAACATTATCATCAGCCCAGAAATTTTCTTCATGCATGCTGCCTTTAACTGTGCCGTACAAGTTCCCTAACTGAACCAGCGACTACATTGGAAGCCAGAAGTGAATGCTTTTAACTGGGAGACTGTGTTGAGATAACTTTTCATTCATTGACTGATGCTCTGGGGGAGAACCAGGTGGCACTTACCAGGATGTGGTCCTCAGGCCCCTCTTCTTTGATCAGTTTCACCTGGAAGCACTTCTTCTCCTTTCAAGCAAACATTTGTGAAAGGTTGCCCGTTGATTACAGCAATTACCTTTGTCAGTTTAAACTGAAGTGAAACAATGAATAATTTGTTGTCTTTTATTGTAATATAACGTCAGTTATATCTAAGGGCCCGCTCTTTTCAGCAGGGACTCTTTCATCTGTTTGTTTAAAAGGAAAAATAATGCTGCTAAAGATAAAATGTTCCCGACTAGGACCTCAAAGTGAGCCCCAGTCAGTTCATTGAAACTCAGATCAGGGCTAAGAGCTGAAATATACACAGAACACCCCTAAGGAGTGTGTATGCCTGAGTAGGATTTAAATGAGAAACCCAAGAGCCTTTGGCCTATTTGAAAAAAGGCCTATTGGAGCAGATAAGCAGTTACCTCCTTGAAACCCAGGCTTCGAGTAATTTGGTATACAGTAAGAGCCAGGCTATTCCCTGATCCCAGGATTCAGAAAGGCATTTCGACTGAATTGGCAGTGATAGTGATAGGCCTACCAAACATGCCTGTGGCTTTGGTCCTTTTGGTTAATGATACTGTTGCCAGTGGGCAGTGGGATCATCACCACTAGGACTTCTGATCCAGGGATTTTTCACCAGTTAGAGTTTATCAGAATCACCCTGAGGGATTGAAATGCAGATGGCTGGGGCCCACCCTCAGAGTTTGTGATTCATTACATCTTGGGTGGGTGCTGAAAATCTGCATTTCTAACAAGCTCCCAGGAGATGCTGCTGCTGTTGGTTCAGGGACCACACTTTGTGGACCACTTCTTGAATGAATGAATGAATAGGATCTCTTGTTGAAGATGGCATTTCTTCCCCTCTATACCCTTATGGTATTATTTCTAGTTGAGGGTGTAGGGTGTCCCTGTTCCTACTAAGTTTTAGAGTGGGAGGGTACTAGAGAGGACATAGATACTACTTCTTTCTCCAACCTGCACAACAGGAATTTCAGTTCATACTGGGGCTTATTATGACCCTGGCTTTTTCACAGTCCTAACTGATCTTGCTGCTGACAAGGAAAGAACCCAGGCCTCAAACCACGTGGCACAGTTTTAACTCACCTCCTGTGTTGGGACCCTTAGAAAGAGATAATATGGGGCTACAGAGATCATACATCCCAGATTTCCAGGACAGCTCTAATTTCATAAATTCTATCCTCTTGTCCCCATAAATATCATTGTCAGGACATGTCCTGCTTTGGGGTTCAGAAAATATTGTTCCCATATACATGGCTTAGGGGCCCTGGAGAGCCAAAAGCAAGTCTTCACTTTCTGGTGATTGTGGGGTCAGGCCCCAAAGGTTGGCTCATAAAAAGGGCTAAGGAAATGGGGTAAATCTAAAGATTTGAGATCAGCAACAAGCTGCTTGTTGCTTATTCTTTTTTTTCCCCAAGCATCTCTCGGATGATCCCTGTTACAGATAACTGATTGTTACAAATATGAGATTCCAAGTGCAGAGAGGGACTGGATTGGACCTCTGGCTTCCCCTCTCTCCTCCTTCACCCGCCCTCTGGGAGGACCACACAGAAAGAGCGCAGACAGAAGAGCCACTCCAAAGAAGGAAATGCCACATCCTTCATTGACTGACCACTCAGTCTAATATTTACCTACTTTCTCTGGCAGGAAGTCCTTCCTTCTTGCTCACATCAGTCACTCTCATTGCAATTTCAGTTTCTTTTCCCTCTGGTTCTGCTTTCAATCAAAATTGTGAACAGCTGGTCCTCACCCTCTGTATTCTTTATGTACTTAAAATTCCTATTCAACCATCCTTCCTGGGTCCAGGTTTCACCATCCTTGGAGTGCCTTTATCCTTCTTGCACGT